>NC_089215.1:3786020-4086020 GCF_963930695.1 Labrus bergylta | reverse complement strand
CTCTGGAAATACGGGAGAGAGAAAGAGAAGATGGGGAAATGTAAGTTCAAGAAAAGTTGGCTTCAAGATGAGAAACACAGGGAATGGTTGGGGCAAACAATGTTTATGAGGTGACTTCTAAGATATGCAAAAAAGCTTTTAAACTTGGGACAAAAGGAATCAAAGCCATTGAGTCCCCTATGAAATCTGAAAGGCACCAAAGTCTTCGTCCTTCTTAGAAATAGTACGGCTCCAATGGAGTCTTACAGGTCTGCTGCTATGATATCAACAACTCATGTTGGAACACAGACCGGTATCGTTGGACCTAACCATGACACACCTGTGGTCACTGTTCAACCAAGTGTGTGTGCCGGGTCTTTGTAATATAGCATAAGTAAGGTCTTTTACCTGCTTTCTGTAACATAACAATGAGTAAGGTCTTTTACCTGCTTTTTGTAAAGTGTCTCGAGATAACACTTGTTATGAGTTGACGCTATACAAATAAAAATTGATTGATTGATTGATTGACATCCAAGGACGTTATACCTGGGGGCCCAACCGGGTCCTCCGGCAACTGGCTCCAATTACACCACTGCCTTTGTACCAGCAGGACAAGTCCCAAGGAATCCAACTGTGAGAAGGGAAGCATGCCTATTGGATGCAGCCAGTGGTTGGAAGATGCAAGTCGATCTTAGCCAGGATCAAGCTCAGACTGGATCTGATTATGTGGTCAGTCTTGCAAAAGTCCCTATACATTGTGGAACTAACTCTGCCATGGGAGGCTGCAGCTGGGGAAGCATACGAACTTAAGAGGCTGAAATATTTAGATCTAGCAGGTGAGGCAGTATAAAAAGGGCTGGAAAACACAAGTACTCCCTGTGGAGGTTGTTGCCACGTCTTCCACCGGGCTGCTGAAAGGGATGGGAGTCTGAGGACAAGTCGTCAGGTGGCTGTCAGAGGCTGCAGAGCGAAGCACCAATTGGCTCTGGCTGAAAAGAAAGGATCCCAACTGGGCTGCAAGATGACCATCAGCCTGCATGAGGGGTAAAAGCAGAGGGTGGTGCACCTGGGACGCCAGGTGTTGCTGTTGAGCCCTCTGGAGTTGTCGTGGGCCTATCAGTGAAACATCAAGGAGGGAGGGTGCCCACCTGATGACCCCAATTCAAGACATGATCAAGACTAAATTAAGTGCCGATTACTGTAAGTAACATCAAGTCCTATGAGCTCAACTAAATGTGTTTCTAGAAAGTCTGCAGTAACCCTGCTTTAGGTGGTTTTCATTTTTTGAAAAAGCATAAACGTTGGTTTAAGTTCTCGTTTTTGGCCAAAAATGTCCATATACACGCGATGCATTGTGCTGATTGCTGAAGTTTGTTGTCATTTGACCAACAGTTCATAGATGGATGTGTTTCTTCACATTTACTTCTCTTTTCATCATCCATTATTTCCAAACTGATCCATGAGTCACTGTGTTGTGCAGATTTATGGTTCAAAGAGTTGCGCGGTCAGCAGAACTTGCTTGATCCTTCATCAGAGCGACGGTCTCTGATGTTTTCCTCCTGAGAAACATGCTGAGGGATAAACCCAATTTGCTGTCTAGATTTATTGTGAGCTGTTTGTTCACGGATCCGAGCACTTCAGTAACAGGATGTAGTCATAGTCCTGAGAGAGGGGAAAGACAAGAGCCAGCCTGAGGTTCAGACCCCACTCTCAGCCTCTTTCTTTTAAAATCGTGTTTACAGCAACGTGACCAGAAGTATGTGCACGCTCCAGATCCTGTCCATATGCTGTTTTGTAGTTTTGATCTAGAGCTGTTTTCTGGGTTTGGACGGGTCTGTTTGTTCCAATTAAAAGCGTAATGCTTTATCGTTAAGTGAAACATTAGAGACCAGTTTCCTCCCATGTGTACAGCAATAGTTCATGAAGGCTTTTTCCCTGATTTAACATGTCATGCCTTGTTACATGAAGCCAGGTGCATAAAAATAGTTTCCAACTCCAGCCTGCACAAAGCCCCGACCTTCTAACCCATTGAACACCTTTGGGATGAACTCGAAAGCCGACTGTGAGTCAGACCTTATCAACAAGAACCAGTGATCAACCTCTCCAATGCTCATGTGGCTGAATGAGGGCAAATCCCTGCAGCCAGGCTCCAACATCTGCTGGAAAGCCTGAATGCAGAAGAGAGGAGGGAGGCTGTTGTCTCAACTGATTAACAGCAATTGTTTTCTGGATGTTAAACAGTAACACTTGGGTGTGATGTTTTGGTGTCAGCTTACTTTTCAAGTGCTCAGCAAAACGTGCTGTTTTCTTCTCTTGTGTAGCACTCATGGTTACATTTACATCTGAATATTTCTGGAACTTTTTGCCATTACGCCTTTGTATTTACACATTGCATCCACAACAGAGGTATATTGGTGTCCCTGTGTATGCACAGTGCTGTTCCTCCCTGCTGGTTCAGATGTCACACATTGCCATAGTCTTCCCCCCAATATAGCCTCTGTTTCTACTTCTGATGGCAGATCAGGGGCAGTACGCTTACGCTGATAAGCCTTGCTTAGCAAAAAGACTGTAAATAGGGGAAACAGCCTTGTTCTGTCTAAAAGGAACAAAATCTTCCTGCAAAGCTAACTGAGCTTATAAATATCAAAGTCTCAAAATAAATTTGTGTTTTTACAGTGGGTTCAGATGGGACTATTCCTTTGCTGAATGCACTGGCTTCCATGCTTTAAGGTACTCTTTACATCCTGTATCGACGTAAAGTGGCAAGTTTTAATCAGTACTCAGTTTCCTGCTACATGCAGAGTAAACATACCTCATTTCCACATGCAAAAACCAAACCCACTTGTTTTTCTCACTCCTTTTTTAGCGAATTTTGATGCATCTTGTTGTTTTTTCTCACTTTAAAATGACACCATCAATGCACATGAGGGTCCAGTTGGGTACGCTGTCCTTAAATGTGACCCGGGACACATTCCCCTCCGTACTTTTATTTTAAAGTCGCCATATTTGTCTTAGAAACGCCATCAAATGTGATCTTTGGGATCTTAATTAATCTTCAATGTGGCTTCAGTGCAGTTACACCACTCACTCGTCAAGATTCCAGGTGTTAATGGGGACTGGTTCCTTTACACTTTAAAGTTTTACATTTTTAGATCAAAATGCAGTTATTCTGAAACTCAGTAAAAGCTATACCTTTAGGGGATGCTTTTGTTTCCTATTTACTGAATTAAAAAATCTTAAATTGTTAACGTAAAATACAATAAAAAAAGAGGCAATGATAAAAAAGACTTAAGACACAAAATGGGGACAAGAGGAAGAAATAACGTTGAGAGGTTGTCACACACACAGGGGAGACGGCTCTAATAAGGAATCCTGTCTGATTACAGTGCAGTGGAAGCTATTTCCTCAGCTTCATAACTAGAGGCTCCTAATTGGGTCAGATTGGCAGCATCAGTATCATCACTAAACAGCTGAGGAGGCGTCAAATAGCAGGGGGGCGAAGGTGAGGAAGTGCTTCAGGGAGGTGGAGGAAGACCAAAACATATATACGACTGTGCATACATCTTTCTTCTTTTTTTTAACCCCCTGTTTTTAGCTTTGTAGGTCTTAAAATTCTGCTTTTACGAACTTCCTAAGTGCTTGTCCTCCTTCCTGGAGCACTTCTTTAACTAACTGTCTGCATGTGGGCCTGGATGAACCTCCAACGCAATAAAAGGCTAAAAAGAGTTTAAGAGTGGGAAGGACTTTGCATGAGGACTTGAGTTAAGATGACCTCAGTAGCATCAGGTCTGGCAGACACATGTGTTCGAGGAACCTTTGGTGGGAGAGCGCAAACTGGAGCAGAATAACATCCTGGTGAATTTGAAACGGGGCCCAGAATCCAGTGACCTAAGTGACAGATGTATCACATTTGCAGGGGAATTGCTGTTGGTTTAAACGTAAATACAAACAATAATAGCCTCTTTAATAGACTGAAATGCGTGCAAATTATTCTGACAGTCCTTTAAATTCAAATTTTCCAGTTAACCGCTGGGATGTTGTTGAATTACAGTGTCACTGTTTAGTACAGAATATCTTGAAAATGCCCCAGTGTGTTGACTGCAGCAGGCTTGTTTTGTTGGATTAACAGATATACACCAGCTGTTGTGAGAACGTGGCATCATCGTGTTAGATGTCTATTATATCAGCTTTTTCACACGTGTCTGCATTGCAGCAGCCACCTTACAAATCAAGTGGGTGTTGGGAGTGAGATTGAACTAGGACACAGTGAGCCATATACAGTGTGCTATGGGTATACAGATTGTCTTGAATCCTGTTGCCGTCTCCCACGCGGCTATTTCCTGCTCTCTTTGTCCTTTTTTTCCCCCCAGAAACATACAGTAGTTCTCTTGCATCCTTTCCTTACTTGATTTGATATCTTTAGCAACATTCTTACTATTGGCTGCCATAATTTTGACGACAGCCACTTTAAAGATCAGATTTTTCCATTTGAATGCAGCATTTAAAGGCTGGAAACAGAGGACAGACTAGAGAGAGGAAGAAAAAAAAAAAGCCACGTGCCTCAACTGAGACAAAAGCTAAATGGCCTTACAGTCTGTTCGGCTGGATAAAGACCAGGGATGAAAAATAAATTTCCTGTGAATATGAACTCCTTCTGTGGTTAATGCTCAACACTTTGAAGTTCGAGCACGATCAAGGATATGTTGAGGGCACAAAGGCATGTATTCAGTCCTGGAAAGGAAAAAGAGAATTATCTACTGGTCCAGCTCAAGGAACGGGAGGCCAACATCTTTGCTCCAGAGACAGTAGGAGACACAGAAGAAAGTGAACCATTATGTACTGGGAGTGAAGGAATGATTCGAATCTCAAGATTACAACTTCAGCTTTGATGATCTAGCCAAGCCGTTTTCTGTGTTTGTGGAGATGATGCGTAGGGTTAGTGTCAGGACAAGGATTAGCAAAACACCTGCAGTCTTCTGGCAGAAGCATCCTCAGTGGAGCGTTAATCACAATACGTGGTCACTGCCATATATGTCAGCGTGTCATCGCTGCTTAGCGCGGTGGTTTCGTTGCGGTTGGATTTTTTAAAAAGGCCAATTCATGTTAAACAAGCCTACAGCTTATGATGTGGGAGAGAAGCCATTTGGCACCTGAGACTGAGAGGAACAGCAGTAACCATAACATGCAATCCCAAACACTGGCAGCTGGACTGATAAAGACATGAGAATCAAGAAAATATGTGGCGTTTGAATAAATACGGACGAATAGACGAGGCTCAGAGTTGAAATGTTTGATTTGCCGTCGGGGAGTTGGGTTTTTGTTAAATTTTGGAACTGACTCTCAATTTAGATTGAAGTTGCAGTTTACAGATGGTTTTGGTCTTGTAGTTTACGCTGTGTTGTTTTAGTGCTGAAGTATTTATAGTTTCAAAAGAAGGGGATTATTTTACAGTCGAAGAGAAATGGACAAAAGCTGCTGACATATCCTGAATCCCCTCTGAATAAAACCCATTCAAAATAAATTCAGGTTGAAATCAGTTCTGTCAGTTTAAGTGATTTGTGGTTTTTAAGCTTTGACTTTGAAAGCTACATGAACATCATGAGGTTTTTGGGCTTTTGTCATCTTTTAACATAGTATTAGACATTATATTAAAACTACAGGAAGCAAGAGTTTGACTTAATTTGTTCCCTTTGGCCCGATATTCTTTTGGTGACAACCCAGACTAAGACAAAGCATTCTTGTCGTGGCAGTTTTAGTCCATTCATGTCATTTATCACACCACATGCCCACCAAGACTATTCATCAGTGCAGCCTGTCAGATTGAGACCAGAACTGTCTTTTTACTGATGTCATCCTATCAATAGCTGCATCAGTCTGAAACCAAAATGCATCACCAGTAATAAATGTGTCTCTAGGTTTCTCCTGGTATTTCTCAATAACAGATTGTATATAATTTCAAAATCTGCTTGGAAATCAAATTGTAATGTTTTTTTCAATTATTTTGTTTTTTCACAAATGTTCAATCTTGAAGGTTTTTTTTGTATCTTGAAAACCACTTACATGGTCAATAGTTTCATATTGGTGAATTTATATCTAATGACCGGTGTGTTTTCTAAAGACGGAGTTCACTCAGATGTTTAGGGTTAGGGTTAGCCCAGAACAGATAACGTTATAAATCCATGTCGAACACTCGAGGCTATTAAAAGTGGCAAAATCAGGTTCGGAAGCTCGATATAGTGTATTGGGATTTGGTGACCTGCTGAACGGTAGAGATCATACAACAGGAACAGTGGGATGTTCATGGTTGGGTTACTGGGAGTTTTGAAAAAAGTTATATCCTTACATCACAGAGGGAAGTAAGTAGAAAAGTGACTTCCTTTAATACTTCCGATAGATTTTAGGGAAGTGGTTATGATGTTTACTATTGCAGCATCAGTAAATGTATCCTCATCACTTTGGATATCCTCTGTTGCATCATCATTTGTGGATATTGAGTGAAATGTTTGCACAACTATTGGATAGGCCCAATAAAGTTAGGTTCAAGCATGGGAATAAATGGTTATTTTTGTAATCCCTTGATTTGCATGTAGTGCCAATAACAGTTTAAAATGTAATCATTTTAAGTGTACTGAAAAGAAAAGGGTACATCCCCATCATGCTACATGTGTTGTTTGCTCAGCTTTAACTCTTGCCAGATTTTAGCAGGCTGACATTCAAAATAAGTGGTAAACATTGTACCCGCTAAACATCCCCTTATTAGCACGTTCATGCAACAATTAGCTTAAAACACTTCATTTCACTCCACCCTCAAAGAGTTGCCAGCTGGTTGTAATCGCCTTTACAAGCCTGCCTCGTCCTTACCAATTACACCTGGATTCCACTGCCAAATGTAAATTCACACTTTGCTTTTAACCGTAACATGTCCAATTGGAAGATTGTTTTTCCATTGGTACAATACCACTTTAATAAAGTCCTTTTGCTCCTTCAGATCCATTTGAACCCTGATAAAAGCTTGATTCTGATCAACTTTTTAGGGTCAAAACAACCGTGATATAAAATGAAGTGTTTTGATGTTTGGTATCCTCTACATGCAGCAGACACATGCATTTATTATAGAACTGCTAAATTATCATATTTGGTGGAATCTGGGACTTAATTGTGCTGACGATCATTTGCAGACAGTTTTAACGGTAATGATTCAGCAGAAAAGTCATGAAACCACAGTTATGCAACTCTTGCTGGAGATTTAACACCAGATCTGGCACGGTTTGCAGTTAGTGGTGAGCCGAGCAGATGCTACAAATAGATGCCCTTTGATTGAAGTGATTGAGATCTCAGGTTGTCGATGTATCACCGAGCTTCCAGCGAAACCTTTTTTAGCAAAGACATGATCTACTTTCTGGTGTAAGCAAGCAGCGAGATAAAGTTTTCAGGCTGTGGAAACAGAGCTGCACAGGGGTAGACCGAGTTTTCTATGCCTTTTGTTAGTCTTAAAAGTGAGCTTGGACATTTTTTTTACTCTAATGGTGCTAACAGACTTTGCAATTTGAAGGCGGAATATGAACGTCCCTGTTACACCTCGCACTGTTTAACACTTGGAGGTGAAATGGTGGGGCAAAGTGGTTCAACCCATGATCCGCCATCAGAGATGGTGACGAAGGTGTGATGGGGGGAACCAGCTGGCAATGTGTAATGTGCCGTCAAGGTGGATAAGCACTGTGTGTGTGTGTGTGTGTGTGTGTGTGTGTGTGCATGCCTGAGTGTGTATGTACGTGGAGCTCCCGCTGTGTGCTCACACGTCAGGCCTCTGGCGCTCCCTCTGGGTGTTCTAAAACGCCGTAATGCAATGCGACTACATACACTGACACCAATATCACACCAGCACGGATGCAATGTGTAAGTACAAATGACGACGGAGCTCAGTTATGGCACTGCTGCGGAACTGCAGTCTGTAAGGGACTTGAGTCATCTCTCTGATCTGGTCTGTGTGCCGGGTTGTCCTCTGCAGTGCCAGGCCCCTGATCAGAGGAACTGGGACCACAGGAGAGGCCAGAGAAACTGGAGCACCGCTGATTGTCGGGAGGCGGAGCGTCAGCACAAGAACGGGGGCTGGCTAAAAATAATGTTTCTCTAAGGAGAGCAAAAATACATACATGCGCATACGTATAGACACACAGGAAGCCAGAGGAGTGTTTACAGGTGATGCACAAATAACCACGAACAGAGTGAATAGATACAGTTTGGAGATGAGATAAATCAACTAAGAAAACCACAAACTTTCCAAATAAGAGCAGTCTAGTCTGCCGATGCTCTCATTGACTTTTTATACTTGCAGGAACAAAATTTACAGACATAATCGACATCACTGGGTAGCCTCAAGCATTTTTCTGCTAAGATGCAGGATTTATGATCACATGAAAGTTGTTTTTCAAGCAAATGAACTCCAGACACTTTTAGGGGAAATATAGAGGTTTTGGAATGGCACCTTTAGAAAATCCAGACCCTCACACAGTGTTTTTGAAAGCTTCTTGTAACAGGCAGAAAGAAATGTCAAGGGACCTGTTAACTTCACACATGCATAAATAGACACACAAGTGCAGAAGCCACAAAAAAAAGTGCACAACATTTTTTTTTCCCCCTTGGCAAAGTTGAAGGGAAGAAATCAGGTCAGATTTCTTTTAACCTGAATCAGGTTTTTGGAAGCTGGAGGAAAAAGCTTTGACAGCGTATAATTTAAAAAAAGGAAGTCAGACTTGTTTTCATTTAGAGCATGAAAACAAGTCATTTAGATACCTGTAAGTAACCTGTTTTGCATTGAAGAATGGCGACTTACCTCCATTCTCATGAGCCCAGATGCTCCCCAGCTCAGCCTGGGAGAGACAGATGAGAAGAACAGCACAAAGCCCCATGACCAGCCGACTCTTCTCCCTCGTTCCCCAACTCCTCTCTTCTTATTTTCCCTTTTTACTGGAAACTGGAAGAACAGGTCGCCTCACTCCTCCACTCCCCTGCCTTTTTGCTGCTCCTTCTTCGCCTCTGCTCTCCCACACAACTGCTTCTTCCTCACCTCAGCCAAGGTTTACTGCTTTTCTCCGTCCTCAGAGTGTGTCTCTTCTTTGATTAACGTCCTTGTTTGGCCCTTCACAGTTACTTCTGGTCACACAGATCCATCAAAGCAGAAGAGTTGACAGTGCAGTGGAGTGTTGCAGAGTGAGGAGCTGTGTGTTGTTTTTGCTCTGCATTAACAACAACCTTATTATTTTTGCAGTCTTCTCTCTCCGCTGTGTTTGTCCGTCGGTCTCTCTTTTTCTAGCCTCTCTGTTTTGCTCTCAAACAGAGCTCTTGATTTCTGCAAGACTTCCACAGAGAACAAATATTTTGTATTTCTACATTTCTCCTCTACTTCCCTACCTAAAAAAGGGGTGTTGGAGTTGGGAGGAGCATGTCTCCCCCATGTGGAGGCATGTTGAACCAAAACAAATGTGATTTTGTGTAACAGTAAATCAGATTTAGAATATTTTCCCACAGCCCTGTTGAGAAAAAAAAAAAAAAAAAATCATTTTCCCATGTTTGGAAGCTGGTATGTAAATATGTGGATGCATTAAAAGGATCGCTTTAGTGCCTCTTTTATGTGTCATTGGAGGGTCAGGTTGTCTCGAGAGGTAATTTTAGGATGTCATAAAGTTTGAAAAACATATGTTTGTAATCACTGATGAGCTTTTCTTTTTGTTCAGTTCAATACATTGGACCTAACACAAGTATGAATTTCCTTCTGACAGTTCAATTTCCCCTTTTAAAAACTGACTCTAGGTCAAATACACTTTACCATGTTTTTCTAACACTAATATATGTCTCTAGTCTGTCTACAAACCCCCAGACTATTTGAAAAGTCCTATTTAATATCCGTCTTTTGCCTGCTCCACTTTTCAGAAAATGTGTGCTCAAACAGGCCGTTTAGAGATTTTCCCTTTGTGACATCACAAAGGGCAGTAACTCCTCCCCCAGGTGGGTGACACTCCCACAGCTTGGTGTTTGTTCTGCCCTCTGAGTCTGCCTTCTCACCATCAACAATAGAGCTTGGAGCGAGAAATCCCAAGACACCCATGCAAGAGGGGCTTGGTCAGACACAGCTCATTTACATATTTAAAGGTACAGACACAGAAACAGCCTGTTCTGAGCAGGGCTGAAATAGAAGGGTTTATAGGCATGATCAAATACAGAGTGGATCAGAGTGGATTTAGAGCAAGAAACTTCACACACATGTTCTGGGGAGTTCTGAGACTTATTTAAACTGGTTGAAAGGGAGGAGAATATGTCACCTTTAAAATAATGTAACTTGTCTTACACGATATGTGTATTAGCTTCTACCTAAAGCACTATCTTTTCCTAAACCTTACTCGGTAGTAAATTGCCCGAATCTCACCAAAATGGGACAATTTCACAGAAGTGACCATGCATTTTTGTTGTTACTGTTACGAAATGGGTCACCAACCTTGTCCAATAATGTTAACTGTTCTCAGCGAGTATTAGTGTAAAACGTCCAAACAGACAGCATTTTATTATTACTAACTTGACTTCCATTGCACACAATGAAGATGCTAAAAGGATATCTAGACTGCATCGTTAAAAAGGGGGGCCGCTGGTGAAGCTTCAGTGTTTGATGAGAGAAGGAATTTGTTGTCTTCAGACACCTGTTGTAATAACTGGAGGTAAACAAATAATCTTTATAGTTTAATATCTTCCATGAAGTCTGATTACATTGAGGCTTGTGTTCATTTGGATAGCATCAAACCCCATTAAAACCCCATTAAAACCCAAATCAACAATTTGTTTCCCTCTCGTAATGTTTCCAGAACGTTTGTGGCAAACAGCTGATAACTGTTTCTCAGCCGACGTTGCTCAAAAAGCTGGAATTATCATTTTTAACCATGGATTCATTCACATGTGTTGCTCTAGTTGTTATTTCCGGCAGTAGATCCGTGTATGTCGGATCGGCCCAAAGTAAACAGCAACATGTCACCCAGTGTAGCACTGTGGCTCATTCATGTCTTTAAATGTTTGGTTTTTTTCCGAGACCAAGAGAATATATCAGGCTTTGGATAAACATGCTTGTTTGTAGGATAGCTTCATTGTTGGATTTGGTCTTTTTACATGATTTGTTGACAATAAGGGAATGTGAAGATTATAACCAACCTTACCCTTCAATATTTTTACAGCTTGCTGCTGTTCTGTTCGTGATTGTGCATCTCCCAGTGGGATGGTATGATGAAACATCAGTGGGCGTTTTAGTATCAATATTCAAACCAAGCAACTGCTGAAATGTATTCTGAGCCCACTTGATATTCTCTCCAATGAGTTAATCCATTATGTGGACAGGTCAGACAGGAAGACGTCATGTGGTGCTTTGCAGAGAAGAAACGGGCCTTGTCGAATTCTCACACAGCTGTTAAAGATGATAAAATATGAATCCACAAAGCTAATGGTGAGAAAATATTTGCTTCGTACTGAACTTAATTCTGTGACAAATCACACAAGATAAAATGGTACACACCAAAATACATGTTGAAAAAAGCCCAAAATAATGTCAAACAGGGTAGGATGTCAGGAAACTTTAAATACTAACAGATCAAATGTGCTGCTTAAACTTAAAGAGGACATATTATCCCCCTTTTCAACCTTTTCAAACAGTCCCCCTGTGGTCTAAATGAAACATCTGTGCTGTGCTTTGGTCAAAATATAACATGAATCAAGCACCAGAGGAGGTTTGTGACCCTGTAGAAACCAGCTCTCTCAGAACGCTCCGTTTTGGTGTGTGTGTCTCTTTAAATGTAATGAGCCCCCCCCCTGAGTTTTTCTGGTAGACATCACTCCTCTGTAGCGGGAATAAAACTGGCGGACCTGCGCAAAAGTTTTGCTCAGGTTGGAGTCCATGGGTGGAGATACCAGGGGAGGGGAGGGTATTTTTTTTAACCAGAATCCCACTGTGACATCACAAGGAGAGCACATTTGGAACAGAGCATTTTTCTCTGTGTTTTAAGACTTATGCAGACCACAAACAAAGGACTCGATGGTTTTTTTATTTCACATTTTGTGGGTCAGTAGACACTCAGGTTACCCAAAAATATGTTCAAAAACACTGTAGAAGTGGATTTTTTCAAAATATGTCCCCTTTAAAACAGTGGATTTGGAAGTCATATACGGTGGTGCAGTGGTTAGTGCTGTTGCCTCATAGCGAGGAGGTTCCTGGTTCCATGTGTGTTGTATGTGTGGGTTTACATGTGCTTGCGCATGCATGGGTGGGTTCTTTCTGGGTACTCTGACTTCCTTCCACAGTCCACAGACATACTCAGGACTCTAAATGGCTCCTAGGTGTGAATGTGAGTGTGGCTGGTTGTTTACCATAAATAAGGATGGATGGATGGATACTGATATAACTAACTAATCAATGTACAGACTTAATAATATGATCAGAATGTAGTATCAATAGTGATCAATTTTAATTTAATAGGCTCTGAATCCGCTGGGTTTGGTTGGACATAACCCAACACAGACTGGTCATCCAGAATACTACACTGTGTTGTAGTATTCTGGATATAATATAATACTACATACTACACTGTGTTGGCTCTGTGTTGCAACTCCTCATGAACTTGACTGTTGTCCAGCATCTTAGTTTACAAACACCATGTACTGAGCCTTCTTTCAAACAATCAGAATCTTTCCATACTCACAGACTTCAGTTTGCTGTTCATGACAGTTAGCATTCAGCAATTTTATTGGGACATCCAAAGGTCTTACCAAATCTTAGGTTACTCCATGTGACGCAGTATTGATGATTGGTACTCAATGAACTGTGAGATAGACGTCATTGTGAGCTATTAGGGTTGATTGTGTTTTAGGGGGGATGCTATTGAGCACACAATCAGGCTGTAGATCTGTCTCGAATAGAGTATGAAGCTTTAATCGTTTCAATGAAATCCAACACTAAAGTAAATGAGAAACAGAGAAAGTTTGACTTTTCTGTTCACCTGGTCCAGCTTCAAGGCGCTCATATCATCCAAAACAGACGCAGCACATGCCGTTCTGTTTATACTACATCGAGTGTCTATAGAAGCAGATGTGCTCTAACATGTGCTGTTGGCACGTTCAGTCCTCCTTCATAAATTGTTAAGTGCAAACTAATGTCAAGAAGATCCTCGAACAAATCTGCTGTGCTGATCTTGATGGTGTTCAGTGATATGAGCAAAGAGTACAATCTGCCTGTTTTGTTCCATTACATTCTGCTGTCTTACAAATTGAAGAAAATAAATGTAATAAACAAGTAGAGAAACATGCAGTAACAAGCACATGTTGTTACTGAATTGTTTGATTCTATCAAAGAATACGTGAATCATATTCTCTCTGGCCTTTACAGTTTCCAGAACTCAGAATAATTGAACATCTGTGGTTGATTTTGGTACCATGTATAAGGGATCATCCAAACAGCCTGAGAGAGATCATCCTTTGGGGGGCATCCTTCTTGAAGAGTTCAAAGATGAGTAGGATCAATACCAAAAGTGTATAGAAGTGGATTTTGTTGCCAATCTAATGGTGTTTTCACACATGCACAAAACTCCTGAAGTTTTCCCTAAATGCTTTTATTGACCTTCGCTTACTAGTCATGTTATTGACCAGACACTGAACACATCATGATTTAACCTGATTTCACATAAGGCAGCAGGATATTCTCCTGAGAATTCACCTCGAGCCAATGGGAGGCGGCTGAAAATTTATCCAAGTTTTACCACATTTCTATTTGTGGTGCTTATTAGAAAAATTCTGAGTCGTTTTAGTTTGGGTAGAATCAGTTCAATCTGAACCAGTTCGCTTACCTGCTTCCATTATTGCTGCAACACCTGTTAGGTCTTACAGTATCTGGCAAATTGAGGGGCGTCCAAAATGGCCATGTTTGGGTGCCTTAAATCCTTCTCTGGTCAACACAAATCAAGAGCATTCAGGACCAGAATCTAAAGTTAAAAGGAGGACATACTGGCTGCTGCATTGTTGTCAGAGAAGCCAGCACTTCAACATAACATGTTTTCTTAATGTCTGATGCTGTAGTAAGGTCATTTTAAGATTAAATTCAGTAGATATCTGACAT
This sequence comes from Labrus bergylta, assembly GCF_963930695.1. NCBI lineage: Eukaryota > Metazoa > Chordata > Actinopteri > Labriformes > Labridae > Labrus > Labrus bergylta. The sequence continues at coordinate 4,071,901 of NC_089215.1, read as the reverse complement.
ATTGCTCCTTTAACGATTGGTGTTTGGTTTCTATGTAGCAAAAACATTTCCCTAAAAAAAGAGACTTTGGAAAAAACAAACAACAAAAAGCTGACTAGCTAAGTCATTGTTGCTGATTCATCACTGAACAAAATAAGTCAAATTGAATTAGTTAGGGGGAACTTCCAAAAGGCCAAGTAACAAACATCCACAACAACTGAAAGTAAGCTTACTAGTTCCCCCAACAAGTTCTTTACATGTGACTTTAATCTGATCTATGGGAAGAAGCCGGATTAGTGTCTGATGACCATAAGTGACCCTTGCTCTACATCATCCTCCTGCCCTCTTCTACGGTCTCCCCCTTCTCTTTAAATCTGGCACAAATAAGACACAAGACTGTTTCCCATTAGGGACGGAGTCGCACTCTCCTGTCGTTTCCCCAATTGAAAACAGCTTACAAAGATAATAATTTAATCCTCAACACATACGGAGTTCAGACATTTGACGACAAGTTTGGTTAATTTGAGGTCATATTTAATGATGAGGTAAGTGTATTTATGTGGTCCATCAACCCAAAGCTCTGAGCTCATTTTGTCATTTTTATTTTAAGAACACCAAGTTTTTGTCAAGCTGTCCTGAAATGATTTCTGCCACTGTGTCTCATAATCATTTAGGACAGATGTGGAGTTGGCTTTCGGTTAGGCAGGGGCTTTCAGTGTTATTGGAATGGGACAGGCCATTGTGTGTAGTTGTTTCTTGGTGAATGTTTGGGCTGGATACACGGTGTAAATGTTACTACCTTTGTTGTGAATCATCCCTCTAATTTTCCACTTTTTTCTGCATTAAAATGAAGCACGGGAACTGATTTAGCATCATTATTTTAGAGTAAAAAACCTTAGGATCGCCAAAGCAGACACATTTACTATCAGCCTGACAATCAACAAACACTTTATATCCAATAGCCATCTTAATATGGGATGGTTTGTGTGGACTAAAGTGCTTGATTATGTTTTCATTCCTGTTAAGGTTATTTTAAGGTTGGCCCGATGAAAAATAGCTGAGTTCTAGGATACAGCTAATTGGAATCCTAACAAACAAACAAATTATACCTTGATTAGTCACTAAATTCAGCTGTTTCAGCCACATCCAGGGTTTACAGGGGCATGAAAGGCTGCACAGATGAAATCTCAATTGACAAGTACTCTAAGGATGTAGCGTCTGTTGTAAAGAGCTTGGACTTTAAACTGAGCTCTGACAAAAGTGTCAAGAAAAATAAATGAAATAAAATACAAAACAGTTCTGTTTTAAAAGTGCATTTCATGCAAACGTAATCTTAATATGATTTATGAGATGACCCACCTGAAATCCACCATGAGCAAATACTTGGTCAAGCACTTTAATACCATTCCAATTTTGTTAATTGTACAATAAATAATAATCAATATCATACTTGTAGTCTTTAGGTACAAATGGCATTAAGGGATCCAAGACACATTTGATTTGCCCTTTACCCCATTTCAACCAAACATGGTTTTAAAATAAAGCTAAAATTTGACTAAAACAACACTACTGTGAAATCGAAAGTAAAATGGGACCGATAAGCATTTTCAAACACATTTGAAAATTTCTTCTACATTTATTGATCAGGACGTAAATGGGGAAAAAAACTCATGCAGAGTGTTTTTATTTGTTTACTAGCTTAATTCCACACCTCATTTCTATTAACAAGCAGTGTTATAAAATATCAGGCCAGTCTCTTCAAAACATGGAATGTCTGACCACTTACTCTTAAGAAATGGCTCCGAGGCAGTTCTAGCACCTCATTTTTAAAAGTGACTTCACTTAAGAATTAAAGCAGTAAGTGAATGTCAGAACATGGCGTGCTTGCACTGGGACATACACAAGGCCAGCTTTTTAAAGGTGCTGGATAACATGTTAAAGAAGCTATTTGTAATATCCACAGAATTAAATCATAAAGTGAGCATGCTATATCATCAGACATTAAGGAAACATGCTATGTTGAAGAGCTGGCTTCTCTGACAACAATGCAGCAGCCGGTATGTCCTCCTTCTAACTTTAGATTCTGGTCCTGAATGCTCTGTTTTTGTTTTGACCAGAGAAGAGAGACAGTTTTAAGGCACCCCCATATGGCTGTTTTAGACGCCCCTCGGTTTGCCAGATATGAGACCAGTTATCAAGGCAAATCAACATGATTGTGTTAGCGATGGAATCAGGCAAGCAAACTGGTTCAAATAATTGATTCTACCCAACCTAAAAAACCTCTGCGTTTGTCTAAAAAATGAAATGTGGTAAAAACTGTGATAAATATTGGAGACACTTTTAAAAAAATGGAGAAAGATTAGAGCGCGGGAAGGTTAAAAGTCTAATGCAGAGCTGGCTAAACACTGAAGCTTCAGTGTCCGCGACATTAGCATCAACACTCGGTAGAAGGGTGAGGGGGAAGACAGCTCTCTCCAATGTTTTGTATTTGGACTGCAGTACCCATTTTAAACACTAAGTGTCAGAGTTTGCGCCTTTAAAGCAGTTTTTTGGATAATTGGTTCGTAACAGAGACACTTTCCATCACATTATGCTGAGGTTTAGGCGTTTGCTTCCAACCGACTCTCCCAACATTACGATCTAGTGTCTGATGACCATAAGTGACCCTTGCTCTACATCATCCTCCTGCCCTCTTCTACGGTCTCCCCCTTCTTTTTAAATCTGGCACAAATAAGACACAAGACTGTTTCCCATTAGGGACGGAGTCGCACTCTCCTGTCGTTTCCCCAATTGAAAACAGCTTACAAAGATAATAATTTAATCCTCAACACATACGGAGTTCAGACATGTGACGACAAGTTTGGTTTATTTGAGGTTATATTTAATGATGAGGTAAGTGTATTTATTTGGTCCATCAACCCAAAGCTATGAGCTAATTTTGTCATTATTATTTTAAGCACACCAAGTTTTTGTCAAGCTGTCCTGAAATGATTTCTGCCACTGTGTCTAATAATAATTTTAGGACAGATGTGGAGTTGGCTTTCGGTCAGGCAGGGGCTTTCAGTGTTATTGGAATGGGACAGGCCATTGTGTTTTAGTTGTTTCTTGGTGAATGTTTGGGCTGGATACACGGAGTAAATGTTACTACCTTTGTTGTGAATCATCCCTCTAATTTTCCACTTTTCAACCGACTCTCCCAACATTACGATGTGACATTCACACGCACTTTAAACACTTTGATTTGTCAGCGAAGAAGAGGTCAGAATGTTTGAACTTTGTGGTTTCTACTTTACTTTGATGCAACTTGTTCAATGTCATCAGGGAAAGCCTGAACACATCTGCATTCATACCTTAACTAAACGATGTTGTGTACTCCTCCTCTCTTTGGTAGCTCGTCCGTGTGAACCATTCAAAACCAACTATAAACCCTTTCAGCTTCTGATGTGGTTGTCAGTAGACCTTACAGAACTGTAGCCAGAAAAACAAAAACACTGAGTAGCTCTCATGTTGGACCACTTAAGTCCAAAGTGTTTGGATAACTAATGGTGGGATTGGCAGGAAGTGCAGTGGAGGAATTCATATTCCCATTTCAAAACTGATAATTTCTAAATATTTGCAAAACTTAAACCTCTGCCACCAGCCACAGCTGTACTTTGAGTTGTGAAGTAACAAATTTGAACATGATTAAAATGGGGAAACAGCATGTTAACATTATATTTGTTCATGTTAATGGTTGCCATTTTCATACACTTTTCCTAAACAGCTGGGGGGTCAATTAGGACGTCAACCTCAATATGTCAATTACACTTCCATAGAGCTGCCAGCTTGGCTTCATACCTAAATAAAGTGATTTTAACATATGCACTCCGGAAAATGTAAAGAAAACTCTCGGTATTTAGCCCCTGACATCTTATTGAGTTACTTTTTCACACGTTTCACACATGTTCCTCACTGTGGGAGAGTATCTCTGCCGAGGGGGGCTCATGAGGCAAGACAAAAGAAAGATGGGGAAGTGATGGGTGTAGCAACAGAGCTTGTGGCTATGATGACAGTTTTTGGCATTAATATCAACGATATGTGTCATTTGACATTCTCACAATATCCGCAGTAGAGAAGAGTAGAACTTACTGGCCGAAAGAACACATAATGAAGCAGTTTCATTATGTGCATGGAGACCACACTCATTGTGCAGTTAACAGTTTATGGTTTTGGTCCGGTCCCCGAATAAAAATGTCATCACCTCCTCCCACTTGCTCATGGTGAATTCTTCTGAATATTTCCTGCTGTGTTCTCACATGGGCTAACCCCGACTTCATGGGAAATTGACTAAACTGGCAAGAAAAATTCTGTGTAAAGTCAGACTGAAAAATGTGGCTGTTTTTGTTCACACATGCAGCTCACCCTGAATTTAAGGAGGTTTTCAGGAGTGTTGCTGATGTGTGAAAGCAACAAAACAGAAGCACTCCTCTTGAGTGCAGTTTCCGGCCAACCAATTGTTCTTCTCTTTTTTGCTCCATCCCAAATAACATCTGAACAAAATATCTGGATATTTAACTTACTAAACATTTCCATATTTTCACCAGCTAAGGTGTCTGCTGCAATAAGGTGTTTGGCGGCCTTTGTTTCTGAACAAGACATAACCAGTGAGCTATAATGGGGGGTAAGAGAAGTTACAACCCTAGCTTTGGGTGCATTATTGCTATGTTGCAAAAATTGGTGCTGCCTCTACCCCCTTTAAAGCTAGAATGGAGAACAATGGCCCTTCCGTGCTCTTAACCTATTTTCACGTCAACAACTAAATATGAGCATCTAAATTTAAGTCAAGTTTGAAACAGTCTGTATCTCAAATATCTTGCCAGACAAACTTGAAAAAAAGTTTTTCCCACGTTCAACATCTGTTCATTTCTCTCAGTGAAATGTGCCTGCAAGCAACACAAGAGCAAATACTTCAATCATCTTAACTACTTTCCTAAATATTCAGTTGTGTTCTGTCTCACAAAAACAACAGGCTCTGTTTTTCTAGCAGAGCAAAACTAAACATTTCATATTTAATCCTGAAGAATGTACCTCATTATTCTGCAGAACTCTGAATACACAATCACCTTGTTGGCTCGTCCAGCCATCCCTGCACTGACCGTGTTTTTCTGGCGGTTGGAAGGCGGACTCCTCGGGTCCTCCACCATTCATTCAGAGCTCCCTTCGGGGGGTCAAGGTCCATTACAATGGCCAAACATCACCCTGCCCGTTGTTTTTGTTAGCCCCTAATTACAAGACCCTCAGCAATGTTGATTGTGACAGTGAGCGCATTCATTACGAGCGTCATTAGCAGAGTCATTAACACCGGGGGAGCACGTTAAGGAGTGTTTGGAGACAGTTATCTGCTGTTGGCTTTTGGTGAATAAGAGGCGGGATATCTTGCAGTAAGAATGGACATAGAACAAGAATACATGATTGGAGCAGTGTGCAACAAAGTTTAGCCTGTAGTTGTCGATCTCATACTGCAAGAATCGGGAAGCACCTTATTTGGAAGGGATGATATTTTATACATTTTAAAAACTCAGAAGTTTCAAAACAGAGACTGAATTATTCCCAGTCTAACTGCTAAAGGGTCTTCAAACACTGAAACACACTCACACTGAGTCGGACTCAGACAAGATACAGCTGACACAGATGCAGTTTCACAACTTCTTGTTTTTTTTTTTCTGATTCTGTACTGAATTCCTCACTTCCTCAAATGGTTTTCACATGGTTGCATAATCATGTTACAGGCCTTATCTGCATGTTGCTAATTGATCCACCTTCTGCCATTGTGCCCACTAATTGACCGCCAATTACGTCATTAGTCTGTGTTAGCCTGTTTTGATAAGGACTTAACTACCTGAGATATCTACGTTACCAATCTGTGCCGTCTGCCACAGAGAAAATGTAAACTACTATCATTCAGGCATCTTAGTCGGAGTGAAGATACTGAATGTTGATTTCGGAAAGTGGACGCTAATGGTTGGTGAAGGTATTCTGGTTGAGTTAACAAAGAAGTTATCGTCACTGAAAATATAGTTGCTCTAAATTGGAGAGTCTTAGCCTTAGATATCATTGGACTAAGTGTTACTCCAGTGTGATTAACCAGTATGGCACCAGGTCTATGAAGGCCAGTGAGCCCACCTGAATGATACAAATGATCAAACTTATAGAGCCCTGAGCTCTTTTCTCAAAAAAACTCCTTGACACTACCCTCAGTTGCCCTTTCAGACATTAAGCCAAAAACAAGGCATCATCCATGTCATACACTGTCTTACCTACTTAAAATACTCAGTTTGGTTTTGTCTAGAGTTGACACCATTGCAGAGACTATTGGTGGTTGAGGGCTCATCAGTCATCATGGCTGTTTCTGTGTTAATAACAATCATCATGTACCTGGATGTATCTGAAATATCTCAGATGGCTGGAAAGTAACATAAATGCACGCAGGGTGAACAATGTCTTCCAAATAGACTCAATACCATGTCCAGACTGGAGTTTTTCTTTGTGTATCAGAGTATCGGTTTTACTTTTGTAAAACTGATGCCATTGTTCAGAGTAATGCAAGAATCACAATAGGGCAGGGTGTAAACGTTAACACACCGGTTCTACACAAATCCAACTGTGATTGAACTTGAGAAGGGTGAAACCAAACGGCATAAAAACAGGGCAGGGCCACTCCAGTGTGTCAGCTCCTGCGAGGCTCTCTGCTCCAGACATAATTGGCAATGAAGTTACCATGGTTATAGTTATATAACAAGCTACACTGTTGGCATCCACTCTGATTGACTCTTAATTTTGACAGTTCAGGAGGGATGCTCCGTGGTGCCCTTGGTTCTTTTGGTTAACTGTGTTTCATTTTCTAAGCCTTAAAACTAAAGTTTTTTTTACCCAAATATGCCAGAACCATTTTATACTCTTCCTGGTTCCAAATGTTTCTTCTTCTAAATTTAATTTTCATATCCAAACAAAGCTGAGAAGGATGCCAGTGATTACAACTACTTATTATTACCAACGATAAACATTTCAGGCAAACTTAGGCCATGATAAAAGAAACTCCTTGAGGATAAAACCCAGATATGTTACTGCCAGATAAATTTCTCTATTTTTCTTAAAAGTATGATATCTAACCACAGAAATGTTTGTTTTTTTTGCTGTGCCAATAACGTTTTTCCAAACTTTGCAAAATGACTTGACCTTAAGTCGTTAAGTTTGAATATCCCTCTTGTTGTATGGCAGTGGTTTATAAATCTGGTAAGTAACGAAAACAACCAAAAATTGTGAGAAAAACATGCAAAAACAATCTCATTGTATTCCTCAAGTATTTTCTCTGCCTGCACTCACTCCCCCGTCTCCCCTTGAGAACTAATGGCTGATGGTAATTACATTTAATGAGATCATGGGGTCGTCTGCAGGGTGCACTTCTGCAAATTGCTCTCAGCATGGGGTCTGAAGTGGGATAGGGTAGGGGCCAACAGGGCAGTCGAGGTCGGTGTTTGCCCAGTGTTCGGGGGCCAGGAGTGTCACTCATTTAGTGGAGAAAACATGTCATGCATTTGTCTGCCTTTGTCCTCCTCATTTGTTAGTCTGGCAGAGATAACCACACAGAGGTGGTGCTTGTCTCGGCTCTATTGTGAGAAGCTGTTGTCAGCCATCACGTCCATCAATCCCCTCCCCTCCCCTACCCCTCCCCGCCCCATCTCCCCCTCTTTCCCTGCTTTCTCCCTGCTCCATGACTGGTCATTTTGCCACTATATTCTGTCTGCAGGGGGCTACCCGAGCAATTTAGTTAATCCATTAACAACTAATTGTCTCCTCCTACCCTGTTGCTTGGACAAACAGTCAGGTTTGGGGGGGATAAAACCCCTGTGACCTATAAAAGCCACGCTGGGAGAAGAGGCTGCCACTGTCACTGCATGGATCACTGCTGTCCTGACGCTACTGTACATCTTTTTCTGGGGCCCTTAAAAGACAAGAAAAGCGGCTCCTCTTTTTCTTCTGTTTCCAGTCGCCTTGTCTTTGAGTTCAACACCGTCACTCCGTCTTGTTTTTATCGATTTGTTTCTTTTCTCGCGGTTGGTGGAAATGTCGTGGAACCTGTGGATGCTCTGCCTCTTTCTCTGCTTCTCTTGGGCCGAAGCTCGTATTTGGGCCTGGATGCTCAACATGCCACACAGCCCTCCCAAAGAAGGAGCAAAGGCACTTCGAGAAAACATTTCTGCAACCAAACCAATCACGGTAAGTTACTACTGGATTCTAGGCATGCAAGTTTTTTAATAGTTAACACCTTTATTTAATGTCTAAACAATCTGTTTGTGCAGATGAATATTACTTTCATGCTCAGGAAATTCCAGTAGTGATACGTAGAATATGTTAAGTTGTGCTTAACAACTTGTGCTTTACTTGAGTGACATGAGTGTTTGTCGGGTTTTTAACAATTTCCCCTCGTTTGTTTCCAGGCTGTATGCGATCAGGACAGGGCCTGTGGGCGGGGCTTCTCCTGCGATCGACACTTTGGTCTCTGCGTTCCTCTGCGAGGGGAGGGCCACTACTGTCGGAGGGACGCCCAGTGTGTCCGCGGACTCAGCTGCATGTTTGGAAAGTGCCACCGCAGCATCCCCAACGGCCAAGAGGGTAAGACGTAAACAAAGTAGTCAAAGTCCTTTAAGTATACCAAAAAAAAGTCTCATATTTGGAAATTTGTCGCAACCGGATTTTAACAACCAGTGTTTTTTTTTTTCATCCAGGTGCCAGATGTAAAGTTGACAGAGATTGCGGTGCGTCCATGTGCTGCGCTCGTCACCATGGCGAACAGGTGTGCAAAAGACGCCTGCTCCGTGGCGAGAGCTGCTATGTTCCTGATGGCGGCCTGGCGTTCAGCATAAACCAGATTTGTCCTTGTGATGAAGGGCTGCTGTGTCGTGGAAACAGTGCACCACACCTCAGAGAGTAAGTAATAACAAACAAGCAACCAATCTGTGTAAAGTTTTAAGTAAGGGAGGTTAAGTAAGTGTGATAAATGGCATGTCTACACGACCTCACCGCATGTTTTTGTCTTTCAGGAGAGATTTTATTTACCAGCCAGAAGAGCCAAACTGGACCTGCCAAGTGCCCAAACAGTGACGCCCGCCTCAACAATGCCGTTATTTATTGTAAATATGTTGTATATGATTGTACATAAAAACATATGTATTTCCAAAAATGTTATATTACATGTTATTTGAAGAGTTTTATAGACGCCCTGTTTTTTGTTATTTTTTTCACTTTGTACATTTTAACAAAAGCACTATTGTGTAGGTGGGCTCAGGGATTTCTTTGTGTCTCGTGCAGTATCTCTATATGACGCATTTAGTGATCTGTGATTATGTCTATGTATGTCTCTTTGTTGGATGAAAATAAAAATGTTCTGAATGCAAACCACTCTGTCAAGGTGATCCCTAATCAATGATGAAAGCATGTTACAGAGAAAAGTGTACAGAAGAAGAAGGTTTTGCTGCTCTCTTGTGGAGAACATGTCAGGAAATGTTGCACAAGCGTGTCAGGATTTTACACAGTTTAAACACAAATGAGCATTTGTTTGGACGTGACCTTTTCTCTGTCTACTTTTACAATCCAAGTTTTGGTTGTGGATGAAAATAAAACAGAGTTACTTTGTTATAATATAAAAGTAACCTCCTAATGCTGACTGACAGAGATGCAGTAAGGCGTTGAAACGTTAGTCCTTTGTACCTTCATTAAATCTGCCTTAAGTGATTTGTGTGCTCCAGTATTTTCTTTGGTTCCTTTCTTAAAGAAGGTATCCACTTCTTTTTCGAACTTCTTAGATCTTCTTTGAGAGCACCGACCTCTATTTGTGGAGTGGCTGAAGCCCAAACATTTCCTTCTACTTTGCTAAAAGTTAAACATGTTTGTTGTTTTCAGTCTCTTCTCTCTGTCACATGTGTTATACTGTTTTTGTACGATCCAAAATGGAGTATTACTCATTTTAATAAATCTGATAGATTGAAAACTTTCAGAAATGTGTGTTGCGTTTTCGCATTAAGGAGTTGGTGGTGGGTCCTGAGGTTCAAGGTTTACCATACAGACACATGCTGTCCTCCTCTGAGCACGTTTCTTGGACCGCAGAACGTCATTACCTAACATGTTGGAATCTTGCGGCTCCTCATTGTTAGCCTCACCAGATGCTGTAACGTTAGCTGTCCCCTGACTCGTTCCTAGATCGGTATCTTCCTTGGACTAACCCTTACAAATTCCCCCGCAGCTCCATTCAGATGCTAATCGTCTGCAGCTTGCCCCTTCAATTGATGGGTGACTTGAATTGTTCCATGGAGGACATTAGTGTCTAACCTCTCTGGTATCATTTTACAGCTCTCTTCATTTAGTCTCGGAGGTTTCTGATCGCAACTTTAAAGAAGCGACGATTTCAAACTTAATTGTTGCATTGGCAGCATATCCACCTTTCATGATACTGACATGTTTTTTGCCCTGTCCTTCTTTCTAGCTCATTATTACCTTATAATAGAGAATACAAAATATAAATATAACATCCATTATTAAAAAAGAAACTAAAGCTTCAGAGACTCTTGGCAGTATTATATCAAAAACAAATTATATTGTTTCGTCCAGAAAGAACTCAAATGTCACTCATAGCTGAAAGGCTGATGGGACAAAAGTGATGTCTAAAAGCACAAGACTGTGAGAAACCTTATATTACTGAATGAGGTAAAACACAGGCCTCTCATGTCTGCTCAAGAACACTAGTTACCAGTGTATGCTGGACTAATCTGAGCTGCAATCACATTTTGAAGCTATCTATACATGTCTGTTTGCACTATTTAGATCCTTAAACAGTATTCTTTTCCAAATAATTTGTCCTCTTTAGTCAACAGGACAAAAGACAAAGAACAGGGAAAGTTTCCGTCCTCAGAAATTTGGCTTTGACTTTATTGAAATCAAAGTTACATGTGTGCAAAAGGGATATCATTTTCTGATAGGATGCATTAGGTGATTTTAAGGGAATTCCAAATTTCTGCAAGAGGGTTAAAATGCAAAAGCCAATACAACTTGTATATTCATCTATTAGCTTAGCATAGCATAGAGACCGTAAAGACGGTAAAGAGGCAACCAGGCTTCTTCCAGTAGCTAAAGGAACAGCTGACAGCAACTTAACAGCCCACAAATTATGAGCAGGTTACAAGATTGAAAAGGAAGTTAGTGCTCAATGCCATAAATTGTCCAGTACATAACTTCTGATAAAACCTTACATTGTTGTTTTAAGACATTTCTTTTTCATGGATTGAACCAACCAAAGGTAAAGTGTTATCACGCAAGCTTTACACATAATGGAATTCAAATGTCTTAACTTGGGACCATAGACCTTAGTTGACGTGCCCACTCTAATATCAGCCCATAGTTTCTGGTAAGCAGTTTTAAAACCTCAAGCTTTCCATCATGGCTTTTTCCAACTTAATTTTAGGAGCCAGAAGTGACTATTTTTGGACAACAGGATGGCCACCTGCTACTGATGTCATAAATTGGGAAATCAGCTCTAGTGACCAAGTATAGGTTAGTATTTCTGCTCTAAAGGTGGATACTTAAACATGTCGGTATACAGAGTTCGACTCACTTTTGGAGATAGCCCCATATGGCTGTTTGAGGAACTGCAGTTTTTGACACTTGACTGTTGCCTTAATTATCATTCCTGTAGGTCACAGTTTTCTTCATACAGGGTGACTTAATGTTTCCCTCTGTTTCCAGTCTTTATGCTAAGCTATGCCAACAGTCTGTGTGACTATAGGTTAATATTTGACCCTTTTCTTTAGACAGTAAATACGAGATTTTCCGCCAAATCTCCAATCAACTGTGAATAAAAAAGGCTACTGAGCCAACGTCTAGGATCATAGCAACTGTGAATTATTTTTATATTGGTGAGGCATAAATTAAACTTCTCAGATTTTGAATCATTTTAGGTATTGTTTGATAAAACTTAAATCATATTTTTTTAGAATATGCTTAAATAATTCAGAACACTATATACTCAATATTGCACTTTAAATAGTGGAAACTTCTGTCTTTCGTTACTCTGCAATATTGTTGACGCTAAATCTACATGAAGCCAGAGAGCACCCTTCCATTAGCCCTAAAATGTCCGCTGTCAGCTGAAGAAATCTGACAAATTTCCTGACTGTCCATCGCTAGAAAAGGTGACTGAAGCACCCTTGAGTGTTAATCCCGTGAGATGTTGGATCATTTAAAAGTCAATGTCCGAGCAGCACAGAGAGCTTTTGTTAACTGCTCCACAATAGAGCTTTTAAACAAACCTGCCAGGGGGGAAAAGTTGGGTAAGAAGAATCAGGGGAGGGGGGGGAGTCGATAACCTACACCTATGACAGTATAAAATACCTCCACAAGTTGTCAAGATGTTTGTCGTAAAACCACGGTGCAGGTAACCGGTTGAAGAGCCATGAAGATCATTTGACATCAGACCATTGGAAGGTGTTTGTTCCCTTACAGGTGAGTCTTTTTTTAATGAAACCTTATCATCATGACATCTTGTCCTTGAATGTTTTCTCATTGCTACGGTTGAATTCTTGAAGGTAAACTCCAGCACTTTCAGGCCAACAGTCCAGTCAGTCTAGTACCGCAACATTGCCAATAAATGTTTGTTTTGCAAGTAAGACAATGGGCAGGAGTTTACCTTAAAGTTTGGATGGACACAATGCTCTCCTACACACCTGTCTTATGAAATGGATGTCCAAAGGTGTTTTCTGTTTTGGTTGAATTCTTACATTTGTCTCTGCAGCCTCACAGTATGGCTTCAGTTGGTGCTATATTATTGTTTCTGCCTGTTGCATGGACATGCTCGCCCCAAAAAGCAGGTAACATCAACACCTTTTATCTTTTACATAATGAAAATAATTAATATGAACTTTTCCAATATTACAAGTTTCTTCAATGGACCTTGACAGTCTGTAAAACAAACATCACCATCTTTTCTTGGACCTTTGATTCAGAAAGAAGGAAACATTTTTAAATCTTTGATTGCGTCTTATTATTTCAGACTATGTAATGGTGTCATGTTTCCCCAACGCCATCATCGCAAATGTCCCCGAGTGTCCGTACGGCTGGGAGATTGATCAGCTGTCTCTGGGTGGGGTCTGTTACTCTGGGATACGCAGCCCGGGCTACTTCCGCTTCGTCATCTCAGACCTGACTCCTAAAAACCACTCGTACTGCGGCACTCTATCTGAGGTGAGGCAATGAGGAGGAAGAAAATGAATGCCAGAGGTAGTTTTTTTTTATGTCTTGACTTAAAAACAACCTTCCCAAACATGATTGAGATCAATGACTGAAGTCCCCATACTGTGCCTCTCATGTATCAGTGCACACCTCAAAGCATATAAGAAACAACACAATCATCTTTCTTCTAAAATGTTTTACAAAGCGAGCATCACACCAACAGAGAAAATCATCCACAAAAAGTCATAATGACAAAAATATTAGAAACAAGTGAACCAACTGAATGCCTTCTGGCATAAACAAATAAGTAATAGAAATAAACCTTTGATGTAGTAGATCATATAAAAGCTACAGTTGATACTTTTCTGCATTTAGAAATTTTAAGTTTTCCTGAGGTTGCTTGCATATCAAACTTAACTATCTCTGTGAAATCAGGAATTTTCTGAGAACAGTGTTGTACCGTTCTTGGCCAGATAGTGTAGCGGTTCCACTGCGCGCCCCATGTATGGGGGCTATTGTCCTCATGGCAGCGGTTGTGAGTTCAAACCCGACCTCAGCTCTTTGCTGCATGTCATCCACCACTCTCTCCTCCCAACATTTCCTGTCTCTCTTCAGCTGTCCTTTCCAATAAAGGCAAAAAAGCAATAGTTTTTGTATTTAAAGTAGTGTTGTGTTCAAGGCCACATTAACCAAGACCAAAACATAACCAGGACCAGAGTGCTCAGAGACCAATACAAGACCAAACCAAGGCAGGGCAAAACTGAGACAAGACCAAACCAAGGCAGGGCAAAACTGAGACAAGACCAAGACATTTAGGGAACGAGACCAAGACAAGACCAAACCAAGGCATGGCGAGACAGAGACAAGACCAAGACCATAAATATCAATGAGAATCATCATCTTGTGTACGGGGGTCGTGTCACTCATTAAGACCGGAACAATGGGGAAGGGTGCGGCCATAATCGAGTTGAAAAAAATACAATTATAATGAAAGTTATACGTTGTTTGAGTCCGCCAAGTTCAAGACAAGACTGAGTAAAAGTGCTTTTAACACTAACTGATAGTCATAATCAAATATTTTCTATTTTGGTCTTTGTTGTTCTCGACAGTACATACCCGGCAAAGACCCCAGATACATCTTCTATAACTCCATTGTGTCCAACGATACTTCACTCACAGTCAGAAACCAGCCGGTGAACTACACCTTCAGCTGCATTTACCGAGCAGCTTACCTGGTGAACAACGCCGTCTTCAGCCAAAGGTAAGCATCCATCGGGGACACGAGGCGTCCACAGTCACTGAGTGGAAAATCTGTGCATTCTGACCCAAAGACTTGCAGCGTTTTTACTAAACCCTCTGCTTTTTCCAGAGTGGCTACAGTTTATGTCAACAACGGGAGTTTAGGCACTTTTAGATCTCAGTTGTCTATGAGTGTGTTCACGGTAAGAAGACACTCAAACACTCAGTTTCACCAGAGGATGCCTGTTGCAACACATTTAATGCAAATTTTTTTGGATTATAATTTGAAACATTCTGTCCAGAATAACCGTCTGAAATCATGAAAATATAGTTCAAAGTTATTTTATGTACTTCTCGGAGCCATTACATTCAAATAGTGTCATCCCTGGTCGGGTAAAGAAATGCAAACATTTGTACATATGTACACGTTTTGTAGAATTCAAAGTTCCTGTATGCCAGGGACGCTCCCTACGTGATCGACACGTCTGAGATCGGCTCTGAAGTTTTCATGGGCATCGAGGCAAAAGGACTAAGTAACAGGTATATTAACAAATTTCAATATTTTTCTATATATTTTTTTATATAAGCTTATAGTTATTGATTTAAAAAGAAAAATGTATCAGACCTTAACAATCCTTGACTAAGGTGGCAGCCACTAACCCTGGGGTCATGTTAAAATGGCATTCAAGTGTATGTCAGTTATACTATTAAAGGTACAGTCAGTAGCGTTTTCCTAGAAAATAAATTCATCACTTGTAATCACAATGAGGCAAAAGGCCGAGCGGTTGAATCTCGTTCCAAAACAAGGATGAACCGTCGGTCGGCTTTCATCTGTCGGCGCAGAGTTGGCCTGCTCTCTGTGGGACAGACAGGTGCTGGACACCGGTGGTTAGCTTGTGTAGTGTGTAAACATACACACTACATCCTGCAGTGAGTGTGGCGATTAAACCAGGAGGGGCCCAGTTTGAATGTTGTGATTAACAAGCGGCAACAAACAACGCTACTGACTCTACCTTCAAAAACCCAAAGACAAAAGGATAAAGAAATAATGACTATGAATGTATACAAGTTAATTAAAAAAGCATCTTGACTCCTTTGAATTTTAATCTGTTCATTGTGATCGTCTGTGCCCCTCAGATTTAAAGTTGTAATAAACAACTGCTGGGCCACTCCCACTCCTTACTCTACAGACAAGAAGAGATGGAGTCTCATCTTTAACAGGTACAGTGTTAAAACCTTCAGGCTTGAACTTCATAAGAGACGTTTTGAACTGAACTGACGTTGTATATTGTTCAAAGTCAGAGCGATCAACCTCAGGCTTTGGGTTTTTGAGGGGTTGGACTTCACACCATGGATCGGACCGACTCGCTGCTTGTTAGCCTGTTGGTGTGTTGGTATTATTCCCTCCTGCGTACTTGCTGATAAAACAGGTTTTATTCTTTTTCGAACAGCTGCCCCTCTGACACCACTGTGACTATATTTGAGAACGCCAAAGACAGCCGCTCCATGTTCAAGTTCAACTCTTTCCGCTTCCAACGTCTGGAGAAGGTTTCTACAGTCTGGCTTCATTGTGAGGTCACGGTGTGTGATGGAGAGAGACTCAACTGTATACCTGTGAGTACAAACACTGTTCTCTAATCGCCGTATATTCATTAATTTCTCTGATTAAAACCCAATTATTGTTTTTAAATATTTTCCAGTGGTGGAGGGTTGCTAGGTAGCTCGTTACCTCTGCTCTGGTGCTGTACTTGATTTCATTTCCCTCTATGAAGATTTCCATATTCTGCTGCTTTTTACCCATATTTAAACCAACCGTACAGAACGTATGTCTCCCTCTTCTGGTTGTGAGAGTAAGTACACAAAAGCAGAGTCCTTATGATGTCTATAAGTCAAGAGAAACTGACAGTATCAAAGACAATGATTTGTTAAAGGTGGAGTAAGGCTTATGGATACTGTAAATAGCCTTCTACATAAACAAATCTGCCCGAGTGCGTTATCTCCACACTCTGTCCTTCAACTACTGCCTATTTTTAGTTTTCTCCTGCAGCGCTGAGTCTCCTGAACAATTATCAGTGTTTGTCTTCACCTTCGACCACTTGTTCTCTCAACGCAGTTTCCCTTTTATCTTTAGCATCATAAACTTTTCTTGCACACTCTGCAACACTTTGCAGTATGTAGCTTGCTTTGGCTGCTTCCCCACGTCAGCTCTGTTGAGTTTGCAGTTGCTGGTTTACCCAAAACGTATCACTACTCGTGCAAAAGCGTAGAAAGCAATTATTCTTCATGTTATGTATAAAGTAAATGTCCTTTTGTAAACAGATTCTACCTATCTTTCCTTGTAGAGCCCGTGCTCTGTGAGAAGTCCGTCATCTGAGGCAGAACCAAGTGGAGGGATCCTTACTGCTGAGTTTCAGCTTAAAGGTACAGTACACCTTCATTTGAATATTTTGAGTATAAATTAAGAATATTGGATTTTTTGATCCAGTAGATGTTGGCATTGAGCACCAGCATGAAACCAAAACAAACTGCTGTTTGGTCACACCGCCTCCATACAGAAGCCTCCGCTCTCCTCCAACGACACACCTCCAACCCCTCTCCCCTCGCGATCGCTCAAATGAATTTAGTGCAAGAGGTTTATTGCAATTGCCTGTGGCCTGCTTTTTTTTTTTTTTAGCAGGCTGATGTTAGCACTTTAGTGAGCGCTTGGCTTCACATTGCATATAAATTTCCACGTAAGGGCCATGATCTAAAAACGCATAGGTGTCACCAAAATAAGCAGTGAGTATGTAATTCTTCTTTTCTCTAGTCCTCGACTTAAACAGCTTTTATACATTAGGAGAGTTTGACTTTGAGAGATCCACAAACTGTGACTTGAAAAAACAGTTGATTTTAAATGTATTTGGCTCAAGATGTTCACTTTAAATTCTCACTGTAAGTTTCAAGTTTCTACACAACTTGTTGTAAATAGCATATTTGATTTAAATTTGAAGTAACCAATTTGAACCTCGAGAGATACTAGATTTATTTTCCTCCAATTGCTAAAAGTCTTTTTGTCATTACTGTACAAGTTGGTGTTTTGAATCTGGATTTCTTTATCTTATTGATCGACAGGTAACTCATTCTCCAACAATGGATCGATAAAAGGTAATGAGACGTGAGGTGTGATTGGACTGTTATTGATGTTTGATGCTGTATACTTATTTATTGAGGAAACCATAATGTATTTCTCTTTTTCATCACAGGCACTTCACTCTTCATCCTGCTGCTGGTCCTGATAAACACTTGCTGTGATTTAGTCAATAGATCTGAGATGTAGTTTTAAAAAACATAGAAGAGAATCAATAAAAACAAACAGAGGGAGCGTCAGCCAGGACTCAGAGAGCGTGAAATCATTCCTCCCTCACACTGACATGATTGTCTCATTTTATTACACATTTAATCTGTTAATTAACACACCTATCGACGCTTTGGATTTTCTGTTTATTCACTTTCAGTTTTGTTCCCAATAAAAATCTTTTGGAAAAGAAAAGTTTTTTCACTTCTTGAAAAAATCCACCAGGAACATTTTATTAATATAAATAAATAATGTATTCAATACGGACATTAAAAACAGACTCTTCACATGAAAACAACACACACACACATGAATCAAATGGATATACTTTTATATGTTTATATCATTTCTTAATTGACATTTCCATGTTGATTGCATGCAGTTCTGGAGAGACAAAGTTAGATTTTCTGTCGTATATAGAGACTCCTCTGCCTCCTCTCCTTCAGCCATGTTGTGAAAAGACGCAGTGATCATCTGTTTGTTTGATAAAGTTGCATCAAAACAAAGTGAAAAATGCCATTGTTTTAAATTAATTACATACATTCCTTTGGAGTTTATTTCTCTCCAAGATAAAGGGACTAAAATGAGCTCATCCGCACCTTGAATCTGTTACAAAATGCATCAAAGAATCTGCCAAATGTATACAGATATAGATCGATTTTGTTCAGCTTTTTATGCCTTTATTAGAGAGATGGGACGGTGGATAGAGTCAGAAATCAGGGAGAGAGAGAGAGTGTGGAATGACATGCAGCAAACGAGCCACAGGTTGGATTTGAACCCGGGCCGCCTGCTTCAAGGTTGTAGTCATTGTACATGGGGCGAGCAAACTAACCACTCGGCCATGGCACCCCTGGCAAATACATTTAAATATCTTATAACAAACTTGTCTATTTGTGTGAAATATGATAAATAATTTGAGTACTTGTGTATAAAATAATATTTATGCTGGAGCATTGATTTACCCAATCAAGTGTGATTTCAACCCGACCAGCTGAGCAGTAGTGGTGCAAAGAAGTGTTCAGTTACTCAGCATATTGAGGTACTTCTAATGAGTGTACTATGTTCCACCACAGAATTTGTAAATTTAACTTTAATTAATTTAAAACAAATCTACAAATACATTAGGATTTATTTTATCTATAATTATAAATATAAATATTCTTTGATATTTGTGGAAAATATTATATATATATATATATCTATATATATAGATACCACCAAAAAGTATATGAATTAATTAACTAATTATTAGCTTGATGATTAACCAGGGGTGTGTCAAAAGGAGCAGTCAGGGATGACATGAGCCTAATCTGTGATTGGCTGTTTGCCCTGTCAGAGTAGGGACTTAAATCAAAGTGTAAATAACTGATATTTTATATGTATGTATTTATATATATATATTTTTTTTAAATTATTATTCTTATTCTTATTTTTTTATATATATTTATGTGTCTGTGTCTACATGTATTGTCCTATTAGTATCTATGTTACCACAGGCGCTAATGGAGAACCTTAGGAAGCTGGGACTGTAAATGGGTGTTTATTATTGTATTGTCTTGTTTTTCTGTTTAATTGGGGCTTTTTGTTTTACTCTATGCAGATGCTCTGATTTACTCCTATGTGACATCATGTTGTACTGTCTGCAAAAATATGATAAAAAGATTTGGGGAAAAAAAAGCAAACTGATATTTGTTTGACTTTGTGCACGTCACACTTCAGGCTACCCCTGCAGAAGTCCGCGCCCCAGTTGGACATTAGCAAGAAACATCTCATGTTTTAAACCTGGTTCACTTCACTGTTTGAAACTCCTGAAGTCTTTGCGCAAAATGTTTACTTCGAGCTCTTTTCCAACTTTTTCTCCAATCTCTATACACAGACGCAGGAGAGAAAGTCCATCTGCATGATGTGACACCTGTGTAGTAATCTTATTTATTCAAAAAATGGCCTCCAGATTATCCTCTCTTTCTTTAGATGTGCACTGTAGTCATCATGCTATCTGTCATGGGAATTTTGGTGACGTTTCTCTTGAACATTTTCTCTGTTGCTCTGGTCATTACTAGTTTCTGGAGCGGAGAAATCACAAACATAGTCAGATTAGACAAAGCGTCACAAAAAAATTGTTAATGGTGCTAAGTAAGTAAGTAAATAGTAAGGTGTGCTGTGTTTTTACTGTACCTGAGTGAGTAGTTTGAGACTGGTGGCTGGAGAGTTGGGAATAGGGAGAGGAGGATTGAATCCTTGTTTGTTAGTCAGCCAGTAGGTCTTACGACTCCCTTTACCCTGTAATAAACACACACACACTCATCAAAAACATATCAAACCATGCATTGTCCATAAATTTTGTACTGCATGCAGACTCGTGTCACCTTCATTTCAATTTCCCCTCTCTCCTCCAGTTCAAATGATCCCTCCTGCACCAGAATGTCAGCCGTGCTCTGAGAGATGTGAATCTTCAGGGCTGTGTGAAATATACACAGAGGAGTACCAGACAGTTACATTTTTAAATTTGATTTGTTTTGTCCCAAGACAGAGATTTGATCGTACATTCGATTAATAGCATTAACAAGAGGCAAGCTAGCAGCTTTATTAATTGAATGCATGCACTTAAGTCAGCATGTGTTAGGTGGGGATTGTTTCTGTTTATATAAATCCAATGAAGAAATCGTGAAACAGACTGGAGATTATAACACCATTTAATCGGCCGAGGTCAGACAACTTCATCAAACAAGCACGCTTCCAAATCACTTGACTGACAAAGTGCTGATAAAGTAACAGTGTTCACAGTGCTGCTTATATTCTGTCAAAAAGGTGCAACCCACAAATTCCTTTCTATTTGGGTGCATCACCTTAAACAATGAAGATGACATGACATTGATTTGTATACTATCAGATGTAGACTCTCTGTCTAGCAAACAGTTGTTGACAACATATAGTTGGCTCCTCTCCATATATAGATCTGCTACTCCTTAGGTGCTTCACTCATAAGGTTACAGCTTCAGACACCTAAAGGTAGGACTGTTAACAGGTGGTAGGCAGACTTGAATAATACATTTCACAAAGTTACCAAGATGAATGAATTTCATGAAAATTCATACTAACAGCATGCTAGCTTACATTTAGTTAGCTTTTATATAGACCATAAAAGCTGGACTTTAACAACATACTGGCAACCTTACAACCATGGCACTAGTTGGCTGCACACTAGCTGTTAAGGCATCCCATAAGGTAAAATGACATCCCTCTCAATTACAATCGTTCTTTTGAGCTTGCACTACACTAAAGTTCAAGTCCCATCCGTAAGGTTTGAAGAATAACCTAAAGTCAAATCAGAAGAGATTGGAATGGGAAGTCTATTTAAATATATTGTTTTAGTTCACTCACGTAAGCTGTTACTTTCCATTCGAGAGGCCGTGTTCACCGTGTCACCAAAGAGACAGTAGCGAGGCATAGTGGTGCCAACCACTCCGGCAACCACTGGACCTACAGAAATCCAGAACGTTAGTGTACCAATCTCCTCAGAAGTCAATCATTTCCAACATCTTTTTTAGGACCCTGTTAAGTCTAAATACTAATTGTTAGCCAACTGATATCATTCCATGTCCCTTCCAAATTAAAAAATTCAGCAACCAAACAAAATACATCATGAAGAAAACACTGAACTTGTTTAGCAGTGCTTTTATCCTTCTGTCCTACCTGAGTGTATCCCAATGCGGATTGCAAGACTCTCTGAAGGCATGTGGTGAATTTTGAAGACTTTGATGGCCTTCAGGAAATGCAGGGCCATTGTGGATATCTCGAAAGCATGCTGATTGCCATTACTGATGGGCAGACCACTGGCTACCATATAGGCATCACCAATTGTTTCCACCTTGTAAAAAGATGACAAAAATTACAAGTTGTACGTGTAGTTGAATGATACAAAAATGATTCCTGATAGAGAATTACATTACAAGACCAATACCTCTGCCATTGCCAGTAAATTGTTGTATCTTGTCTTGCAGTACTTTATCTTCCCATATTGTATTGTATCGTGTCTTGTAGTATCGCATCATATCGTATCATATCCCTTTACATATTTTGTTACTTTCTGATGAAGCCTGGCTAACTGTAATCTTTCAGTTTCAGTTTTTGTGCAACACCAGCTGCTGGCTGTGGCCTGATATTCACATCAAGGACATCAGGATATTTTTTTCATTTTCAATTTAAATGAATTTGTATTGTGTTTATTTATTTTCTTCCTCTGTAAAGCACATTGAGTTTATGTGTGTATGAAATGTGCTGTACACATATAATGGAATTGAATTAAATTGGATAAGAGCGGTATACATCTTATCTTACGCTTGGGAAGTAAAAAAAGAAAAGAAAAGGAGATTGCCTAGTTTTGTATGCAACTCACTTTGTAGACGTCGTACATCTTGATGATGTCGTCAAATAGGCTGTAAAGGTCATTGAGGAAGGTAACAACCTCCATAGCAGAGCTGATGGAGCACATGGAGGTGAAGCCCACAATGTCAGAGAAAAAGATGGTCACCATTTCGTAGCTTTGTGGCTCCACTGATTTCCCTGCCATCAGCAGATCTGCGATGTACCTATGTAAAGAAAGCAACATTCCTGACTAAAGGACAGGGATGTGGTCATGGAAGCCCATTCAACAGATTGCATCAGGGTCATTAGATTTGAATGGGTTACCATAAATTGCCAGTTGAGGAAATTTAATATTGATAATTTTGATGGAATTTCATTTGGTACCTTGGTAACATGCTGGATAGAAGCTTGTCTGCACGGGACTTCTCTGCAGTCAGCTGATTGGTCCTCTCCTCCACCACCTCCTCCAAGTGATTTGCATATTTCTCCAACTTATCCACCATATTATCCAGTATATTTGCATGACTACAGTACAGAAAATCATGATAGCCTACCATCGAGGAAGTTAGGTTTTCAGTCAGGTGTGGTTGTTAGCTTGTTGGATATCTCAAAATGCTGACAGAGATTTCTGTTAAATTATGGGACATCTTAATGCTTTGGCCATGGAACATAAAATAATCTTGCCTTAGAGGATTTTGCAGCCCTGGCAAAAGGTGTGCAATTCCTTAAGGTTCTATACTTTATGACAACATGCTACCTGATTGTTATTTGCATACTCATGTATGTATGTCAAATTAAGCTTTGTAACAAAATAATGTTTCTGTAGACCCAAATACAATATGATAAAAACAGTTAGAAACAGCATGAAAGAGCCTATTGTTGTTAAGAAAATAGATTATCAGAGGCCTGACCTTTCAGGGCTGATACCCCTCAGCTGTCTCCTTATAGATGTAAATGGGGGTCGGTGGTCAGCGTTTTCATTCCAGCAGGCTCTCAGCATTGAGTTGATGTTCTCATCACACAGCTGATCAGACAACAGTGGTCGGAGAGGTTCCCCTTGGAAAGGACTCCGCAACTTCATGATAATTTCTGGATAAAATAATGAAGCAAGAAGAAGCAATCACTGTAGTTATCATATTTGGAGATTCTGGTTGGAAATGTTTTTGTTAATTTTCGTTTTTGGACTCTAGCGATGTGGTCGGGTGGCCAGTGCACCTGCGTGCCTCAGCATCAGATGGTAATACTGCTGAATCTGCTCTTGAGGTTGAAAAGCCTGTTGTTATCTCTGAATAGGATTGATATCCCCTGTGTTTCACTGAGGTCCAGTGTGGCAGCAATGACGATGGAAAACATCCATCCATCCATCCATGTTCTTCTGCTTATCTGAAATCAGGTCACAGTGGCAGCTGGCGCAGTAAGTCAGCCCAGACTTCCCTCTCCCTAGCAACACTTTCCAGCTCCTCCTCGGGGATTACGAGGCGTTCCAAGGCTAGACGGGATATATAATCCCTCCAGCATGTTCTGGGTCTGCCAAGGGGTCTCCCCCCTGTTGGGCGTGCCTGGAAAACCTCTAAAGGGAGGCGTCCAGGAGGCATCCTTAACAGATGCCCAAACCACCTCAACTGGCTCCTTTTGATGCAATGGAGCAGCGGCTCTACTCCGAGCTCCCCCCTCACCCTATCTCTAAGGCTGAGCCCCGCCACCTTCCGGGGGAAACTCATTTCGGCCGCTTGTATCCGTGATATCTTTCGGTCACTGCCCATAGCTCATGGCCATAGGTGAGGGCTAGGTCACTACCCATAGCTCATGACCATAGGTGAGGGCTGAAACGAGGATCGACCGGTAAATCGAGAGCTTTACCTTAAGGCTCAGCTCCCTCTTCGCCACAACGGTCTGGCACAACGCCTGCCTTACTGCTGACACCGAGCCAATCCGTCTGTCAATCTCACGCTCCATCCTACCCTCACTCGTAAACAAGACCCCAAGACACTAGGAACGTGTCTGACTTTGTGCCGAGGATGCGGACACAGCTCCCACTTTGGTCATACAGGGACCAGATGGCTTGTACCAATGGCCCGGGACCCCATATTCCTGCAGTACCCCCCACATGATCCCCCGAGGGACACGGTCAAAAGTCTTCTCCAAATCTACAAAACACATGTAGACTGGATGGGCAGATTCCCATGCCCCCCCAAAAATCCTTGCGAGGGTAAAGATCTGGTCCACTGTCCCACGGCCGGGACGGAATACACATTATTCCTTCGACATGATGGAAAACAGCAATGTAATTTATTTCAAATTTACTAAACATAGGAATTCTACAGTAGCATTAAGCTCCAAACTGCAGTCAACTCATGGTCATGTTACTTGATATCTTCAATTGGATTCACTATTAATTTCAATTCCAGCTGTGTTACTTTAGTGTGGTTTAAAATATGTTACTAAGAAATGGAATTGAATTTTTAAAACTTGTGACAGGTCCCTGGCCATTTTTAAGTCTGCTTCAGTGTTTCTAAAATTTGCTCTGAGGAAATGAATTAGAGGCAAACAAATTGAATGTCCTTGTTTTGATGATGCTCACCCTCTGGCTCCAGGTTGTTGTCTTCATAAGGGAAAAGCTTGTTGTACATGAGCCCCCACATGATCATGGCAAAGCTGTAGATATCACCTTTAGGCGTCCCATTGTTTGGGAGACCACCTTTTCTCAGAAGTTCAGGGGCTGTCCAATACATCTCTACAACACAAACAAATAGTAACCAAAGATGGGTGTGGTTCAAATCTACTCAAATGTTATACTTGTATACTAGCAGAAAAATCTGAACTGGCAGATTTGTCTGGTGCCCCTCTCATTCAGTTTGATTTCCAACTGACCAGATGTTAGTTAGGCCAATCTAAAACTTTGATACAAAATAGGACAGATATTCATTGGTGACTAAGGCAGCATTTTGGTCATAACCCATTCATTACCCCCCTATAAAATTTAAAATGCACTGTCATTCTTGTAATAAACATACAGTAGTTGATAACACATTTAAGATATCCCTTTAAACACCGACTGACCTTGATATTTGGGGTTTTCCAATGGCATGATAGGTCTGTTTCCATGTTTAAACTCCCATAGTCCAAAGCCAGAGAGTTTTATCTGGAGTCGACTGTCCACCAGGCATGTACTGAGCTTCAGATTCCCATGAAATTTCAGGTTACTCTTGTGAATGAACTCCATTCCCTAACATTGAAAGATGGCTAAGTTGTTAGTGTTTTTATTGCAATATTTTAGAATCCAGGGCAATACAGTATGCACTTTCAAAGAAAACAAAACATGGTTGGCCTTTTTATACACTGATCCCAATAATTTCAAGATGAATATTTTATTTCTGGTGAAAAGGGTTTGAACTATCAACTTGGCCTTTGTGCTGTAAAATAAGCAATCAAATAAAGGTGAACAGTTAACTGAAATATGAACAGTAAGATTTACAATTGCATTACATAACTGCTTTAAGTTGGTTTAAATCATATCATAATCATCATCAGATCCATCTCAGTTTGTACATCTTAATGATAAGTCTCACCAAGATTAGCCATGGAGTTCCTCAAGGTTCAGTGCTTGGACCTATTCTTTTCACCTTTCACCGACTGTAAGCTTTCTCTAAGTAGTATTATGAGGAAACACTCCATAAATTGTCATTGTTATGCAGATGATATTCAATTATACGTTTCTATGAAGCCAGATCACACCAACCAGTTATGTAAACTAGAAGCATGTCTTAAGGACATTTGCGACTTAACTCAGACAAGACGGAAGTTACTGTGCTTGGCCCTAAACACCCCAGCGATACTTTTTCTATATTTAACTGTCCTTAATGGCATCAGCCTGGCATCCAGCTACCACTGTTAGGAATGAGTTCTATTTGATCAAGATATGCCTTTTAACTCGCACATAAAACAAATGTCAAGGAATTGTTGCATAGTGCCGAGCTCACAGTGGCTTAATATTGGGGCTTTGTAAATAATATAACGAAGAGTAAGGTCTAGACCTGCTCCTTTTTTTAAGTGTCTTGAGAATTTGGATTGGTGCTATGCAAATAAAGATTGATAAAGATTGACTGATTAAGAATGGAAACAAATAAAATGTTAAACATCTTTGGCTCACATTGACGATGTCATAAGCAAAGGATAGCTTAAACATGCCATCCAGCCCAACATCCGAAGCCGTCATGAGATCCTGAAAAGAGAAAATGAACATTAAAGAGTACACACACAGTTTCATTTTAAAATGGCCATATGTTTTTTTATACATAAAAAATGGTTAACAAAACCACAATTAAAACTGCAAAAGCTATATTATTATTATTATTTTTGGAAATTAAATATTAAGTAAATAAGTATTAAATTGTCAGTTCTACCATGATACTTACGATTATAAAGTATGTGTGTTCGTGCAGTAGAAACACTGACCTTCAGGCTGCCTTTCCTGCAGTACTGGGTGACTAAACAGACATTGGGTGGTTCGATGCACGCACCGAAGAACTGCACCAAGTTCTCGTGTTTCATCTCTTTCATCTGTCTTAAAAGTTTAAGATGGTTAGGCACACAAACTTACTGACTAGACCAACATTTAGACTTTAAGATAACAGACTTTAAACTACTTTAATTTTTCACTTACATGTCTTAATAAGTAAAAATAGGATGCATGTGAAAGTCTTTAGATTTATTACAAACACATTCATCAAAATGAGGAATGAGAAAGTACATGTAAAAGTTGATTTTGTAAAGAAAAAAAAGAGGAACTTTACCAAATTAAACTCTTGGATAATTGAGGGTTTGTGAACATCAATGGTAACGGGGTTCTTGATGTACTTGATGGCCACATGATTTCCCTATAAGAAGAAAATAAAGGATGTTAGTGAAAGGCAGGGTAACATGGCTACCATTCCCCCTGCAAAGTTGTATGGTAGACTTCAAATCTGTTTATTCATTTCCTTCAAATATCATTCTTGAAGGTATAATCATAACTTACCTAAAAAGGCATTTGACATTTTAAACTACAAAATCCTGTTTTTAAAGAGGAAGATGACAAGTCCTATTCCTATTGGCTACTGTGAGAAAGACAGTATATGGACGTAGACGTGTGCAGGGCAGGATTGTTAATGATCCTGTAACATTTGGGAAGGACTGGACATAGTACGAGTCACCTTTTTGGCAACAGTCATTAACATTTTTTATTCTGCTGTGGCCAACTTTGAGGTTTGCTGATGAATGGCCCACAACATGGCCAGACTTTCTGTTATTTCTAAGGTTTTTACCCATTGGCTTTCTTTTAGGTCAAAACATGATACCAATGCCTAAAACATTTTTGGACAGCTTGCTGAAATGAACTTCTTGGCTTTGTATAAGAAGATTTGAAGGGGACACAATTGAGCCATTTTGCAAATGAAATTGCTTCTACTTCAATTCCACTTCATTGCAGTGGACAAAGTCTACAAGACTTATTTAACTATTCATTTGTTTTGCCACCAATAGTTGCTGTTCAGCAAAGGTCACAAAGTTCAAACTCAAAACTTATACCTGGAAAAGACCTATGGTGGTGTAGACATGTTCTTTGCCCGTGTTATCCCTCAGGCCAAAGCTGCTGTTGGAGAAAGTGGACTGGGAGCCGCTGCTTACACTTTGACTTGCTGTGGTGACTACAGATAAAGAATGACCTCCCTGAAGGACGAAAATATACACTGAACAAGAGCGTAAACACACACCAGGCTCATATACAGATGCACTTTTTATATTTTACCAATAGGACAAGAGATGTTTTAGTGCTCATACTGAGTGCTCCCTGATGATTGTGATGTCGCTGTAGTTGATCAACCACCAGCAGGAGTCATCGAGCCTCGTCTGCAGTCGTAACTTCTGCAGAATTAGGACGCCAATGCAAAAAACTGACAGCACGCCAATGACAGGAAAGGTCACAAGCAGAGCCAGCAGAAAGATATCTGTATCCAGACAAGACCAAAAATTATGAGAGTGGTTAGCCTGATTTGGACGAGTGGTTAAAAAGATACGAATAATGATTTATGAGTGCAAAAGGTCTGACGAAAATGTAGAAACTGAGATAGTTGGTGTTTAAAGTTGTTATATAAGGGTATAAATGTTTCTTTACCATTAGTGATCCATTCACAGAGTTCATTGTTGAAACCACATTCTGGATTATCAGACGGAGGTCTTCCCTTCGGCCAGACCACAGAAGTAAACATGGACGTCGGACTGAAATGACATTTGTTTGTTTTACCTATGAAAGGTATATTAACTAAAGTCAGATTTTCTGACTGTGTTTAAGTGTTTCTCACCTGACAGTTTTAGTGTGACTGTTATAATGGAGAATGGGTACAAATTTAGTAGAATCTCCTAAATGCTGCAGGTCGTAAATTGAATAGTCCAAATTCCTCTCCCCCTCCTCGTCAAAGTGGACTAGTCCAGAGGCACCTGCAATGATAAAACACTACTGCATCCAGCTGTCAACAGATATGTGTAGCCTGGCGTAAGGTGTAATGAATCCATAATTCAATTGAGTTAAGGACTGTTAAAGATAAACATAATAAATACAGCAATACAAACCAAAACGTCCCAGATAATTCTCACCCATTGACCTAATTTGTGATCAAGTTCTCTTACATTTCCCAATGATAAACATTTATTGAAACCGACCATAAAATCGAATGCCGTTTCTGTTTTTTAATCTCTGTAGCAGCTGCCGTCCATCATAAGGGTCTTTGCCATCTTTGAGGACTTCCTTCAGTCCCATCGCATAAAGAAGCACCGCATCATGCACGTAGGCCGAGTAAGGGCTAACCTGAAATCCCAAAATAAAATGATTCCGTTGAGTTATTCCAAACCATAATAATACATTTATGCACGGGATCTTTGTCGCAATCACAAGTGCTAACCTCTTTTTTAGAAGTCAAATTGCTCCGAAATGGGTGTCCTTTTAGTTTTTCATAAACCCGCTCAAAGAAGTCGTAATACTCGTAGCCTTCGTAGGATTTCTGGCCAATAATGAAGACCATGTCAAAAGCTCTCATAGCAGCCTGGTTAATCCGGTTGTTCAGGGAATATTTCCACAAGTTATCCTGCTCAGGAAAGACATAAACATAGAAAAGACTCAGTAAAGAAGTATTGAAGGATAATAAGTTGGAACATTTGATGAAAGATTTGAAATGCATAGTTTGATGATATGAATTGGGATGAAAAAAGTTTATCATATGTAGTCAAGCATCTGATTATAGACTGTCTATCCAAAGGCTTCTTTGTCATATTTTTCCTCCATTAACTTCCAATAACAAAACTAACTGCTATACTTTTGTATTTGTTTCTACAACTTCTACATGGATCAGCGGATGAGGGTGCTGGGACAAGACCTTGTAAAACATCAAGCCTATTAGGGCAAATCTAAGATCCTTAAAAACTGGGAACGACAAAACGAGTTGGCTGGAAATTATGTTTTCAACAGGCTCATGGAGCTAACGTTAGCTTTACAAGCTTCCTGGTGACAGCTGATTAAATCTGCCAGCAACAGTTGTCATTCCAGCTGACAAATTAAACTGTCCCCAGCTACAATTGAGGAGCCTGCTTTTGTCAGCTTCTGTCTTGCATCAATGGACTTTTCAACAGTTCCCCTTTTTACCCCCCCGCCTATTCAAGGTGGGATTGTAATGTTGTTATTACCCCTCGTTGTTTGGCATGAAAGGTGCCAAGGCCAATGGTGGGGTGAAATGGTTTAATTGCAACAGTGTTAAATGGATTTTTTTTTAATATAAATGGGATGTTTGTGTAACACAGCTGTGTTTGTTTACACGTCACACCAGTGTTGCTCGCAGAACGCCAGAATGAGGGAAATCACATACTGGGGCAGCATTATCTGAGGCAGATCAGATCACAACAAATGGTGTCCCGCTTTCCTGAGCTCTAGTTTAAAGACCTACCCAGAAATCAGAGAAAAATCTCAAAATTGAAAAGAAATGTCCAACAGTTTGGACATACCAGGTGTGGGTAACAGCAGCAGAAGAAATATCAGGGCTTTCAACTGAATAATGGACCGAAACAAACTGTGCTTCCAAAAAGTAGCAATCTTCTGATTATTGCGTTCCCCTTCTGCTCTGTGCCCTATACTCTGTGGCGAGCGCAACCCGTACAGCGTCCTATCTGTAAGGCTGCTTGCCAGGAGGCTTAAGGCCCAACTTTATTCCAACTTTTTGCCTGTTACAAGGCTGATGGAAAGTAAGTATGGCATTACAAAAAAAGGTGACCGCCATTCTTCAGCTTTGAATGCCTCTGCCTTAATCAATGGATGACATCACAGAGACTATGTCTATGTTTTATAGAGTCTATGGCGAGAATGTGTTTCCACCCAACTGTTGTCTGTTAGTTCCAGCGTGGAACTTCCCTTAAAGCAACCATTTCATCTCTTGAAAATACAACTCACAGCTCATCTCTCTTGGGTCTTCCCAACCTGCTTTAAAAAAATGCCCCCACTCCCAAGTGATTTGTGTTTTTCAACACCATGTTTCCACCATGTCTGTGACTGTTAATGTGTTTTAAAGTTTTTTTACTCACCACAGGGCCACTGACCTCAAAATGTTGCACCAAGAAGAAAACATAGTCTCCGTTCATCATGCCCTGTTGCTCAGCTTCCAGCAACAGAGCCATGGAGTCATCCCTGTTTGTTAGCACCACAATGACTGAAGCATGACAGGAAACATTTAGCAAGTACAGAAACAGCAGCAACACCATTGAAAAAATATGGTACTAAGGCGCATAGAAGGGTTAGTTCTTCCTTACCTCTGGTGACTGTTGAGATGTACTTAACATTTAGATAAACAAGCTCACGATTGCTGGTATCAAACTTTACAGAAGCAACCAAATGTAACCTTTCTCTCAGTGGAGTCTCAACAGTTTTCCACAACGCGTCAACTTTGTCCCAAGTGTTGGAATCTAAACCACCTCCGATCATTGCTACGTGACTCCAGCCGAAGAACTCCAGGGTCTTGATGAGGACCTCCGAGCTTCTTTTCAGGGGAGGCACAATTTTGATGTAGGAATCGTAGATGTTGCTGTTGTCCATCTTGGAGGATTGTCCCACAAAGCCGAACATGGGGATGTTCCATGTGGATGCAATGAGACCAGTGACCTGGAATGCAAGTTCAATTTATTTCCCCCAAACGAGAAAAATGTCTAAAGAACATTAATTGAAGTCATGCATGCAAACAACACTATGTCACTGCTCGGACTGTAAGCCTATTTCCCCTGTGTATTCCTGGTTCCCTTGTGTCTCTCCCCCTTTAACTTTTGTCCAGATTTTGCTCCACCAACAAACTATTCTAAGCATTTTATGTCTGCCTCAACCAGTCAGCCCTCATGAACCAACGCCTGCGATAAACCTCATTGAACTTTCAATTTAGCTGCCGTGTCTGCTTTTGGGTCTACATTATACCAACCTCAACATCTTACCTGTAATCACCTTGGGATGCACATTTTGTGAGATTTAAAATCAGATGAAACACAACTCAAATGTAACATCCTCAGGTTTAGCTAGGTGTATCAATATGCTGACAAACAATCCAATTTACTATAAAGTTGGGACGTTGTGTAAAATGTAAACTAATACTGAGCGGGGTATTTGCAAAACCTTGAAAACCAAATTTGACTGAAAGACAAGATTTCAAAAGTTAAACTGATCGTGAGTAACGTCATTGTTCATTTTGAATTCAATACCAACATGTTTCAGAAAAGTTGGGATAGTCTTGCATCTTTATGTTTAAAAAATCATTCTTAAAGACCTGCACTCTTTTCCAGCACCGTCTTTCACAGGTTGGTAAACCCCTCCCCATCTTTACTTCAGTAAAGCCCTTTTCATTGTGCAATTGCGCAACAGCTCCATTACTAAGCTCTGCCGTCATTACACCTTCAGACCCTCATATTGATCTCGCAACGGGGTAATAATGGTGTCCCAGTTTGTAAATGATTTGCGTTATGGCGTTCCAGAAGCATGGCAGAGCCAGAGCTCCACACACACACACACACACACACACACACACACACACACACACACACACACACACACACACACACACACAGACATTTACACAAAGCTGTTCTTCCCCACTGGCACCACCCATTCCATCCCCCCCCCTGTAACGCCTCTATTACTCGCTCCAAAGCAGACACAGAGGGGGGGATCACTTTGTCCCCCCATTACGCCTCTGCAACATTCATATTAAAGATATTGTGCCTTTTACCATCAGTCTGAATAGGCATGAAGACTTTGACTCTATCCAATGCGCTTTACCAAATCATGAAACTTACCTGTGGCAAGTTAACCCTTTTTTGTAACATTTTACAACTTTTTTGGAATGTGTTTCTGGCATCACATTTAAAATGCTTTGACATTTTCCTAAATTAATGGAATTTCTCAGTTCTCAACATTTGGTATGTTGTCTTTGTGCTATTTGTAATTAAATATGGAATTTCAATGTTTTGCAAATGATCACAATATGCAAGCAAGTGTAATTATTGACTGCTTACATTTTAAAATGCTTTGCCATGGCTGGTAAATAATCTTTTTATGATTTGAAGAGAACCAAAGACAGACACCTGTGGAACTCCAAACAAACAGCAAGTCTTTACGCATGAATTGTACATTTTTGTTATTAATACACATCACACAAATCTTACCTCTGCTTCCTCAGGACATGCTGGACCAATTAGTGCGGAAACCTTTTCTTTCCACACCTGCTGGATGAACCCTCCCAGGGAAGCTTTGGGATTACAGTCTGTGTCCGTGTACACGAAATCCAGACTGTAGTTTCCGAGGAAGGAGGGATTTGTATTCACCTTCTCCACGGCTATCTGTATGGCCGAGCCGAGCCGCATGGCGCTGAAGGGATAGGACACATTCCATGGAGCCTGGAAACCGATGACCAGCTTCTGATTTTGAGACCCGTTGATGCTGTTGTTGTTGACAGTTGAAGCCGCGAACACAAGTGTGAAGAGGAGCATCAGTACGGGCCCCATGCTGGGAGAACGCTCCGCCCTTGACATCGCTCTCATCTTATTAGTTGATCCATGTTACAGGGGTTTAAATACCCAACTACCCTGATGATGCGCCATGAATTGTTAGGGTGGAGAAAATGTAAATAAATGTTGGAGAGTGGGAGGTAAAAGGGGCATGTTTTTAAAAAATAATCTTCCATGCGAGTAGGTCATCAATACAGGGTGTCTTTAATGAGATTTTTACTCTCAATGAAGCAGTTGGCCTGCAGTCCAAAGGACGTCTTTTCTAAGCACATTATCCTCTTACGGTTGATGATAATTAGATCTGTCTCAATGCATCAAGGTCTCATGATGTTTAGTGCTTGTTTTGTTCTCATGATTCTCGTTTCTATTGACGGCCAGTTTTTGCATTGTGGTGGAAAAAAATGTATCCTACAAGTCATTTAATAAAAGAGTTTAAATGGGTATGAATGGGATTAGTTCCTTCTGGTGCTCACTTTACTCAGCAACCTCTGCCTTCAGTGTGAGTGTGTAGGTGTGACATGCGGTGTGAAAGCATTTTGAATAGTCAGAAGACTAGAAAAGCGCTTTACAAGCTCAAGTCCATTTACCATTTTGAGATATTTACTCGTTATTATGAGAAAGCTTCTCATTATTTAACAATTTTTAACAAGGTGTGTGAGTGTGTTTTTAGATGTAAAGAGCAGCAGACATCTACATTGTCGCTTTCATATGCAAACTCACGATTAAGAATATAAAATAAACACTTACATAAAGCTTGCTTAAACACTTTGATTTTATTTAAAATTGAACTAGATTTATTTTAAATATCTGTTTACAATAATGGGTAAAATATGCAATTTTAAATCTTTTAAAAATGTTTGTGTGTTTTTGGAAAATATCTCGTGACCCCCCATCTCGATGTTTCGCGACCCTCCAGGGGGCCCTGACCCGCACTTTGGGAAACACTTTTCAAAAAATAATTTTCAAAAGTTTTCTGATATTTCTTTTGTACTTACTCAATATTTGCTGGAAATTAATACTTATTTAGATACTCTCAATCTCAATATCTTAAAAAAAAAATATCACATTATTTTAAGGCAGTTTTTTTTTAAACCCTGGTCCTGATAAAGACCAGTTCATTTGGATCAGGTGTGTTGGGAGAGGAAACATCTCAAACTTGGCAGTGGGTCCCCAGGAGTAAGAAACACATTTTTAATACTACTACTAATAATAATAATACATTTAATTTGTAACGCTCTTTACATTTTTGAAAAAAAATCTCAAAGTGCTACAGAGAAAAAAAAATACAAATAAAAAACAAATTTCATCAACTAAGCAACTAACGAAACTAAAAGCACAAGCAGAAGAAACACTTTTTTAAGGTATTAAGTCTTTATTTTGATATGTAGCCGATTGAATGATTATTGTGAGATCCTCATTTCTATTTAGAGAGGGAGGTTTTCAATTAAGAAACTCACTCAGTATTTTAAAACGCTTTAAAAAAATCAATTAAGCACCACACAGATAAATTCACCAACAACCAGAGTCTCGACCGTCAACACGTGTAATCTCGCGACTTCAGACGCGACTTCAGAGTAAACTAACATGATGGGCAGCTGGGAGGCAACATCCTCGACGGTAAACATTTCGGTCCAACTCCTTTCTTTGTCATTTGGATTCAACAAGTTGGTCCTGAATGGATGACATCCATTTAACTTTATGCTTCGCGAGTGCTGCTGTCGCCATGGTGATGTTTGTTGTGCTTCCTGCTTCAGTCAGCTTGCTTCCCTATTGGCTGTTGTTCCGTTCCACGTGACAATCCACAGAGTCCGTGCTCTCCCCCCCCCCACCACACACACACACACACACACACACACACACACACACACACACACACACACACAGCAGGATTTATAATCGTAAATATTGAACATGTTTAATATTTATTATTATATTTATTATTCCGAGCAGACAGTCGGGCAGATTATCTTGTTGTGTGTACCCTGCTCCATTCAGTTTTAACCCAACAAAAGTAAGCAAATCATCAGTCCAAAATAATGTCAGACATGAAAAACCCTTATCTGATATAATTAAGGAAGATTAGTGTGTGATTTAAGTCCCTGATTATATTTTATCAACCTGTGTTCAATCTGTTAACTCCAAAGGTTACATCCAGTCTGCTTAGTTATCACTTTCTGATCATAAATCCATGCAGGGTGAAAGTTCAGGATAAGTCACCTCCGGTCCTAACAGGTAGGCTTACACACTTCCAATGCGTCAAGGTCATGAAGAAGAAGAAGGGCCTGGGAAAGTGTGTTTTTATCTAGAGCGTGAGATCTAATAGAAATAAATAATCCATAGAGAGGAAAAAAAACAGTCAAAGTGTTAACTGTGCAGATCTCCTGGGAAGCTGGATCTGCTGGTGCAGGGCTGCAGAGAGCTCCAGAGGCAGGTTGAGCCTCGCTGGCTGCGGAGAAGCTGTCACACCTGCGTGCAGTTTAAGGTGCTAATGACCACATGTGAGCAGATTGTGCATTAGTGGTGTTCCTGGCTTCAGCTGTTTTCTCTCTCTCTCTCTCTCTCTCTCTCTCTCTCTCTCTCTCTCTCTCTCCCTCTCTCTCTCAGGGGGATCCATGCTCCGCCTGGCCCCAAACTACTTCCTCTGCTAATCCCACCAGGTGACCATTCAAAGCTTCTCCTAATGAACCTTTACCTGCAGATCGCACCCCAGAACCAAAGCACTCACACTCGAGACGCAGGCCAGGAGATGTTGTGCTGTGCTCAGTGAATGCATGAAGCTGGGAGTCGAGACAGTTTTGATAAACCATCATCTAAAGAGGCCATTCAGATAAAAGTGTTTTTCAGTGTGTTGTAGTTGTAACTGAGCTATTTTAAAAGCTAAGCTCGGTGCATTTAAAAAAAAAAATTACTACTACTTCCACTCTTCTGTTCTTCCTCTTTCGCTCTTATTTTGAAAAATTGTACGTTTAAGTTTTTTTTGGTCAGCCATACGGCATCTTCCTCTCCCACTTTCTTTGACCCTCCTTTGATGAGCATTCCTCGTCATCTTATCTTCTCCTCACGTTAGCATGAAGTAACAGAAACAATCTGCAGAACCCGCTGATAACTACTCTCTGACCTTAAAACCCCAAAATGTAAACACAATGAAAGTGTTAGCTTTTATAAATGTTTTTCACACCAAGTTCAATGTAGCTCCAATCAGGGCAGATGTGGGGACAGATTCTAGACTTGCAGTGATTTCTACCTGCAGCTAGAATATTCTTCCAGAGGCCTTTCTGATGTTTCCTTGGTGTGTGTGTTCACTTTTTGTATGACACTGTGAAGACTTTGAACACGATAAACGGAGAGATAAAAAGTGTCGACCTTTCATCAGCTGCAGCATCTCGGCCTTCATGCGACCTCATCATCTTATCGATGAAGATTATCAATCTGGAGTACGATCAAAAAATGCTGGCGGAACATCCTGTTAATAAAAACATAAATTGATTTTAACCTCCCTCTTTAAAAAGCTCATAAATCACACTAACATGTTTAAAGCATGACTTAAAATATAGACATTTACTACATGCATTAAGCCTATTAAAGTGAAAGTGATGTGCAATTTTATATTTCTTTATATTTCTACTCGGCTGCATTTCAAAGGGAGCCGTTGTTATTGTTTGTCTGCTTCCTTACATATTTCAGATGATCCCCCATTCCCCCTCTAACTCTGTCAGCACAAAAGAAAAATTAGCTGAAAGGTTAAACGTTTAGGGGCAGCTGTGACTCAGTCGTCCTCCAACCCAGAAAGTTAGGGGTTCAATCCCCAGCTCCTGTAGCTACATGTCCGATGTGTCCTTGGGCAAGACACTTAACCCCAAATTTCTCCCGCTGCTTTGTCTGCAGTTTATGAATGTTTATGAATGGGATTAGTTACTTCTGATGGTCACTTTACATACCATCCTCTACCATCAGTGTGTGAATGTGTAGGTGTGACCTGCAGAGGAAAAGTGCTTTGAGTAGTCAGAAGACAAGAAAAGTGATAAACAATCTCAAGTCCTTTTCCCATTCCTTCACAGGATAAATAAACTCTTTCCATCTGTCCTGTCATACATGTAAAAACAGTTCTGTTATTCTGGATTTATTTAGCTGGTGCATTCAGAGATGCATGGTTCAAAAAGGGTAAAAATGCTACAAAATGATATTTAACTATCCAACCTTTATATGAAGTAGTTTGAGTTGGCTCAACCTTTATATTACCACTAAATGAATTTTACAGTAACTTTAATTTTACAGCTGTAAGATGAGAATTATAAAGCACAATGAGTCCTTAAACTTTTGGTCATGTAAGCTGAATAAAATGACCTTTTAGTATTATTGTACAGAATCTCAATTATCACTCCAGCAGCAGCGACAATTAAACGTTTCCATATCTCCCCTTGTGTTCTTTTTATCAGTGGAAGCGACGGTGTCCAAGGTGCAAAGGTTTCCTTCAACTCCTGATGATTGTTTTTTTATGAGTTCTTCTTCCTGCAAAACAGAGGAAGAGGATCTGCTGTTAACACACACACACACACACACACACACAAAGCTCACACACTCCTGCCCTCCTGAGAGCAGAGAGAAACAACTGAGAGGACACCAGCAGGTAGGAGAGCCACCATGATATTAAGCTCTTTAACTCTGAGGGTCACTTTCTCCTGGTTTGTTCAGAACAACCTGCACAGCCACTTTTTATACTCGTACATATGTGTCAGCTAACGTTCAGTCTATGTTGTTGTTTGGTTTGTGCTCGTCGTTGTGGTTTTTTATGTAAATGTGAATACATCTGAACCACCAACCTGCAAAGGGACTACAGATGGAAATTAGCCTGAGCTCCACTGTCCCTTTAAAATCATCTTCAACCTTTATTGACGTTCTCGGAGAGATCATTGAGGGCGACTCTCCTTCACAATGACGCCGAGAATAAATACATACATGACAAACAAAATGAGATGCATGCAATAAGAACAATTAAATATTTATAATACAGTTAGAAATAATTAAAAAAGCTTGAAATTACTACAATGATTAGTCAACAATCAAACATAAAACAAAACACTTACAGGCAGGTATCGCATGGCGGTTAAAAGTAATATTCTTAAAGTGACCAAAAGAGAAACGGGGCTCAACTTCAGGTCATGTTGTAAATAAATAAGCGACAAAACTGGTCATTCAATCATGATTTTTAAAGCAATTGACATGACAATGACATGGATTTTTTTCTAAATGAAGAGTTGTACATTGAATTGATTGATATTTGACAATGAGATGTTTTTAAATAATCTTCATGAGTTATGACACCAGATGCGTGGCGATAGTTCACTTTAGAAATTTGCAACAGCTTGTGCGCAACAAACGGCATGTAACCAGTAAGATTCTTTGTATGTTTTATAAAATGATACCCTTGACTCCAGAAATATAATGCAGAGACAAATAGACATGACTTAGTGAAAACATTTGATTCATTTCTGAAATGTTTTAAGAGTGGAGGATCGACGCATTTAAACACCAAGACGTTGTGCTTCAATCACTGTATGAATGAACCATATGTTATTATCTGACATTCATGGGATGGACTCAGTTGTGAGTGATAAGAAGGAACTCTCTTGCACAAGACACATTGACTTTGACCTCCAGTTGCTCCGGAGAAAACATCGAGGGAAGTGTCAGGGAGCTCAGAATTGCACAATATGTCGTCGTTTCAGAGATTAAACTGTTATATTTATTATTCCTGAGTCGCGTCAAAGCCAACATTTTTCTGTCTCCCAGCAGGCCTTGCATCATGGATTCCCTCATCACGCTGCTGTTCTCTCCTCTCCCGACCCCGGCCATCTTCTCGCTGTTGGCCGTGTTTGGTGCCACTCTGTATTACCTCAACACACGACCCAGTCCCATCCGGACCCCCGTCGACCTCAAATGCCAAACGTTGGGCATCAAGGTAACGGATGGAAGACAGCAGAGTGAATGAAGTTTAAAGGTCCCACACTTAATTTAAGTCATGACATCATCTCTGAGATCTTTGTGTGACCTCTGAAGTACCAAAAAAAACATCTTATTGTAGTTTTACATAAATCAAACCGGTTTCTCTGGAGATCTGGAAAGAACCTGGAGTTTTGTTTCTGATTAGCAGCTCATCGATGAAACCTGAGCTGTATCGTCCAAATAGTAGGAAAACGGTCCAAACGTATGATGATCACAGTGTGATCCAAATGCTCAGATTTTTCAGAAAAATAAATTCAAGCCACTTTTGACTCCCACTATCCTTGGGGACGGTATACACGATACATTGGCTTCTGAAATCAAACAGCTGTGCAGCATTTCCTTAGCATTTCTGTCCTGTAGCCTGTTAGCTTAGAGACACAATGAAAGATTTGATATTTGCACAGTATTAATAAATATTACTCCTGGACCTATTTTATGGTTAAAAAAAATGGGAAAAGATGGGCCAGAAAGACTAGCATTCATGTCGTGCACAACATGTACAGAGGCTTTAACAATCTCCATCGTAGCGGCAGTGGGTTTGAATCCAGCCTCGGCCCTCTGCTGCATGTCATCCCCCGACCTCTCGTCCCAATGTTTCCTGTCTCTAACTTTCAAAAGATGGGAACAGAAAATCTCCCTTTGTAATTAAGACTGTGGGAACTCTGAAGTGTGAGGGAGCTGTTGTTTCTTAATGTGATTTCTGTTTGCTGTCCTCAGGATGGAGCGAGGAAGAGTGCACTGCTCGAGGACAACAACAACTTGACAGCGTTTCACTACGATGAAGCCAAGACCCTCTACGAGGTGTTTCAGAGGGGTCTTAAAGTTTCAGGTGATTTGAAATTTCGATCAACTTGTCACTTAATCAGTCACTCCAACAGGATGGGCCTTCCTGCTATCAGTGTTTCACCGGTTTACTTTATAACTTTTATCAACTGTAAATCATTCAAGACAAAGGAGCCGCTGGCTGTAGCGAGAGCTCTTCTTTTTTTGGTGATTGGAGTTAGAGTTGAAAGTCAGAGTAGTTCAATGTGACCCTAGCCTGCTCCACTTTTCAGAAAATGTGTGCTCAAACAGGCCGTTTGGAGATTTCCCCTTCATGACATCACAAAGGGCAGTAGCCCCTCCCCCAGGTGGGTGACACTCCCACAGCTAGGTGTTTGTTCTGCCCTCTGAGTCTGCCTTCTCACCGTTAACAATCGAGCATGGAGCGAGAAAGCCCGAGACGTATATAACCTTCCAGAGAGGGGGCGTGGTCAGACACAGCTCATTTACATATTTAAAGGTACAGACACAGAAACAGCCTGTTCTGATCAGGGCTGAAATAGAGGGGTTTATAGACATGATCAAAGACAGGATCAGAGTGGATTTAGAACAAGACACTTCACACACATGTTTTGGGGAGATCTGAGACTTATTTTTTATTATTTAATGCAAAGAAAAGGACAGCAGTGTCTAAACCGTGAAATACACATAGCCTAATGTTGTCCCCTTGTTATCATATTTGTAGGTAACGGACCATGTTTGGGCTACAGGAAGCCAGGAAGGACATACCAGTGGCTAAAATACAAACAGGTAACGTAGCATGCAACACCAAAACATTTGGAAAAAAAACCAAACTATGCTGATGACTCCCGCTGACCTTTCCTCCACTTCCTCCGCCCGAAGGTGTCTGATAGAGCCAAGCACCTGGGGTCAGGGCTGCTTCACAAAGGTTTACAGCCCACATCGGATACTTTTATCGGCATCTTCGCTCAGAACAGACCTGAGGTGAGCACGGACATTTCAAAAGGGACAACAGGAGTGTTGTTGTTAGTTTGAACATGCTGTCATTGTTGTCTTATTTCAGTGGATTATCGGGGAACTGGCCTGTTACACCTACTCCATGGTAGCGGTCCCCCTGTACGACACCCTGGGTCCTGAGGCTCTGGTGTTCATTATAAACCAAGGTAATTGGAGCTTCGCCTGCACTCTTAATGCTGCTAATTACAAAGCTGAGACCGAGGCCGCTAACTCTCCAATCCCTGCAGGGATCTGTGTCGAGATTGTGCTAATCTCTTCTCACTGATTTACCCACACAGATTTTTGTTTATCTGATGACTACACAACGATTTACAACAAGAACATTTTTATTTTAGTAGCTTTGATTTTGTCAGCTCTGCATGTGTTGCCTTTAAAGTCTTTTAGCTCTGACTCTGCAACCACATCAATCTGACAAATAACACTTCATGTATGTAAATCAAACATCAACAAAAGTCTTCAAGCTACGATCATAAGGATCTTCTGTATGTCATTATAGCTTCTGAAAGTTTTTTAAAATCAGTTTAAATGCAATTCTTGTGTCTGTATGAACAAATGTATGAATGCAGGATCTGTAGGTGAGGGACTAACTTTTAGTGCTGCAAGTGTTCTGGTTTCTCTTTGTAGACAAAGCAGTGTCGTCCTCTAGTTGTTGGTTTTCAGCTGTAGCTGAATTTCAGAACCTGCAAGATACCATCAGACCAGGAGTCTTTGTCAATTTTTGTCATACATATTAGACATACAGAAAAAATAGAAGAATTGTCTCTCTCTCTGAACCAAGGCTGTAAAAGTATTTAAAAAATCTAAAGGATACAATACAGACATAAAAAAGTTAACGTGCAAAAAGATGTGCATTCAAAACAGCAGCAGCAACAAATGTACAAAACGTTTTCCTCGTTAAAGTTGTATGCTATGTGTTGAACTTTAGCATGCTTTTAATCAATTTAGGAAAATGGGAAAAGGCAGTCAAAGCTGTTTGTAAGTTGTGAGACTCGCTGCCCTTACCTTTTTATAGTCAGACTGATGTTCTGTCTCCCTTGTTCCTGGAGAGGAATAAGTGTTTGGAGAGGCCTATAAGTGTGCTAAATGCTTTAACCACCTCCATGGACAGTGGGGGGGTCCCCGGTCTATAGCAC
This sequence comes from Labrus bergylta, assembly GCF_963930695.1. NCBI lineage: Eukaryota > Metazoa > Chordata > Actinopteri > Labriformes > Labridae > Labrus > Labrus bergylta. Next base: position 4,029,730 of record NC_089215.1, on the reverse strand, counting down.
CTTATTTCCGGGGGTCATGGGCTGAAAAGTTTGGGAACTCCTTAAAAGTACAGTCAGGACAAGGAGATATCTAATTATACTTGGCTTTGACAGGGCAATACAAAAAAACATTACTAAATACACATAAAATAAAATGCCACCTACATTTAATTCAATCAATAAAATCAGAAACGATTAAAAAAAAGAACACAAAACATGATGTCAGCAAATATTCTCCTATCCCCTCTAGAGACTCCAGATCTGACCTCTGTATCTCCTCATAGAGTATTTTCACATAACGATCGGTGTACGTTTTTAATTCTTTCAGCGGAGATCTCCACCGTTCTCTGCGACAATCAGAGCAAAGCAGAAACGCTGCTGCAGGCACGAGAGACGGAGCAGACCCCTGTTCTCAAAACCGTCGTCATCATGGACCCTTTCAGCTCCGAGCTGGCGGAGAGGGGGAAGAAGTGCGGGGTGGACATCGTGTCCATGGAGGATGTGGAGGTATTTAATGCTCAACAGATGATCGGTAACAGAGAGAGAGTCTTTGGTTGTGTTTATCCTGGTTCAGTTTATTTGTTTTAGATCTGTCCCTGCAGATGATTCTGTAAGAAGCACAAACATGATTGAAAACATTTTCTTGTTTTGTTCTCCAGGCTCTGGGGAAAAGTCACCTCCATGAACCAGTGGTAAGTTCATGTAGTCCATTTGATTTCTTTTTTGAGATGTAATAAGCTGCACGCTGTTCTGATCAGCTGATTTTTATGTCCAAACAGCCGCCAAAGCCAGAAGACCTCAGCATTGTTTGCTTCACCAGTGGCACTACAGGTGATCGTCTTACACTCCTTTGTTTGTTTCATGATTTAAAGAAAAATCAACCAAGCTGAAAAAATGAATCCCCAAAAAATGTAGCATCAACCTCGGATCATCACAAATCCTCCATGCCTCCCTGATGTTTGACTCTCAAAGGATCAGCAGCAGAACAAGTGGAAAGTTTGTTGCATGATGATCATTGTTTATGAGTGAAAAGTCTCACTTATTGGAATGATTGCTGCAGACATTCATGAATCCTGCAGGATGAAATGAATTGAGGACTTTCCCTTTCCCCCCGTAAACAAATTAATTGATCCAATATTTCTGATGAATTTGAGTTAACCGACAATTAAGCATGCTTTCATCTAGTTTTATTACATTTTGAACCTCCTGTGTTTCCTCATTTAGAATAAAATGTTAGCGTTTCTTCAGTACCTTTTCTTATCTAGTTATTTTGACCTTAGTGTTTGGATTGTGGTATGGGGTGGGGGAGGGAGTCATGTTGTTGCTGTTTGATTTATGTTGATGTAAAGAACTTTGGGAAACATTTGTTGTATGAAAAGGGCTATACAAATAAAGTTTGATTGATGCTAACTAAGAAGAATATGTTAGCATTGCAGGTGCTAGATTAATCAGCTGGCCGATAAATCGGTCGGGGCTCTTTTCTAAATATTTGCCAAGATATGGACTACTTTCCTTGAACTGGTCCAAGTTACAAACCTCAGTTTTAGGGATTTTTTCTTAATTTGAAAACACACATTTTCTGTACTGAATGCAACAAGGAGGAGTAGAGTAAAATAAGAGGCCTTTGACAAGAGCATCAAATTCAATTCTTGTTGGTAACGTTATGTTAAAGGGAATCTACTTGTGAAATACTTTTTGTATTTCTCTCTCAGGGAACCCCAAAGGAGCGATGTTGACCCATGAGAACGTGGTCTCAGATGCTGCAGGTGTCATTAAAGCCTTTGAGGTACAGATCATTACATTGTTCATTTGAGTGTATATGGTATTGAACTTCTGCTAATCAGAGGCCTCTGTGCATCCCACAGTCATCAATCGTCCCCAATACGGAGGATGTCAGCATTTCATTCCTGCCGTTAGCGCACATGTTTGAGAGAGTCGTTCAGGTGAGGTCCAGATTAATAAAAACACGTTTTCAACCCTTTTGTTTTTAAAACTCAAGATGATTTATTGAAGTGTTTTTCTTCTGTTTCCTCCAGACGGCGGTGTACGGTGCTGGAGCGAGGGTGGGATTCTTCCAGGGAGACATCAGACTGCTGCCAGATGACATGAAAACCCTCCGGCCCACCATTTTCCCCGTCGTGCCTCGACTCCTCAACCGCGTCTACGACAAAGTAAGACATTGTTGTCTGATGTTCCCCCGCCCACGCTTTCCTTCACGTTCTGCTTTCAACATCAACCCCATCAAGTGTCTCATTTCAAACACGGTAAATAAAGAAAACTCTCCCGTCACACACTAGGTTCAGAGTGGAGCCAAATCACCTTTCAAGAAGTGGCTGCTGAACTTCGCCGTGGACAGGAAGTACGCCGAGGTGAAGGACGGTATCATCAGGAAAAACAGCCTGTGGGACAAACTCATCTTCAAAAAAGTTCAGGTGCAGCTTCAGGTGTTCTAAACATTATAACAACTCAAATACATCCTCTGAATGTTCACCTGCTGAATCATTCTGTCTGTGTAGGAGTCTTTCGGGGGTCGAGTGAGGGTCATGGTGACGGGGGCAGCACCCATCTCTCAGCCTGTCCTCAACTTCCTGAGGGCCGCTCTGGGTTGCCAGGTAATCTAAATTCATCCTCTTTTTTTCTCCTTTTCAAACTTCTTTCAAGTTTACCTTAAAGGCAGAATATGTGATTTTTCACATTTAAATGTACCAGAAATCAAGTCGGAAAATAACTCTGTGAGTCATGACTGTCTACAATGGGTGTAACACCCGAGTCCCACTGTCTGTGATGTTTTCAGAGTTTTCAGAGTCCTATCTTCAGTTTGTTTACATCGCCCAGACGGCCGGCTGACTCCTCCCCTCGTGTATAAAAGTAGTTTAATTGAGGGACTAGAGAAAAGAAGAATAACATACTGTACTCACTGCTTAACTGTGTTTCTAGATCACGCTCATTTCAGGTAAATTTACATGCAGTGTGAAGATACGAGCAGAATAAATTAGCTGACATTAGCATGCTAACACAACAATGCAGCGCAAGTTGTTTTGGTTTCATGCTGGAGCTCAAGGGCGACATCTGCTGGATCAAAAAATCGCATGTTCTGCCTTTAAGTCCTGTCTTGTTAGCTTTCTAAATGTGTTTTGTCTTTTTCTGTCCTTTTAATACCTATAGCTGCAAAACCAATCGCTCTTCAGGGACTATTAAAAGTTTAGAAGGGTTCCACTTAATTGGACTGGTTCAAGTCAATGGTATGAAACAGGATTGCGAAGCAGTATCCAGCTTGTGTTGATCACTCCTCTGTCTCTGTTACTGTCAGATCTTCGAGGCGTACGGTCAGACCGAGTGCACGGCCGCCTGCACCTTCACCATGCCGGGAGACGCCACCTCGGGTATGAAGCCCCCCCCCCCCCCTCGCTTTAACACCCCTCCTGAGTTGATCTGATAACAAATCACTCGTCTAATTTAAGATTTGTACGTTTGTTCAACTTGATCCTTTTTACCACAGGACACGTCGGAGCGCCGCTGCCCTGTAACGTGGTGAAGCTGGTGGATGTTGAAGAAATGAACTACTTTGCTTCAAACGGAGAGGGGGAGGTGAGATGACGAGGGGTTAACGATATCAAAACGACGTCCTGATCAGAGGGAGTTAAAGAGCTCGAGAGGCAGCAGAGTCAGCGTGTCCTGCTCCACAAAGAATGAGAATTCAGTTTGAAACTTGACAACATCACTTTAAAATATGAAGAAGTTTCTGTTTTTCATCACCTGTGAATCCAAAGACAACTTTCAGTGTTTTAAAACTAAACTAAAGAAGACTTAAAGACTCCGATCCTCAAGTTGTGAATGTACAAGAATGAAGAAATCTTAAACACATGTTAATGTTTAAAATAAAGAAAGAGTAAAGTCACCGTTTTCTAGAATCATATTAAACCATGAAGAAACTTTGTCCCTCCTTTCTCACGGTTATGTGTCGACCAGGATTGAACCTGATGTGGAGAGGCCCACAGATTAGACTTTAAAGCAATCTTTAAAGCTCAGTGAATATCCAGTTTTTTTTATTTATTTTTTTTTATTTCATACTTCAGAGTACATTTTTAATCAATTTAAGTATTAAATTATTTTTATTTAAATTTTTATTCAGAGCAAAATTAAAACATGTTTTGCAGCTAGTCGAAGTTACAAACGTTTTTCACAAAGTAAAGAGAAACCATTAAAACAGGTATAAGACACAGTTGTTTAAACATTCTTATAAAAGAAGAGAGAAATAAACATTTTGTAAAAGAAAATTCAAAACTTGGCAAAGCCATTGTGAGTAAAAGTAACATGCTGAGATGGGTAAGCAAACAGGATTGTTGTCGTATACATATTAATACATGTACATCCCGTTTTTTTTTCCAGGTTTGCTTAAAATATCTTCGACGTCCAAACTTCATTTCTTCTCTCTGATGTTTTTCCAGGTTTGCATCAAGGGTCGAAATGTATTCAAGGGGTACTTGAAAGACCCGGAGAAGACTGCGGAGGCTTTGGATGAGAACGGTTGGCTCCACACAGGAGACGTCGGAAAATGGCTTCCAGTAAGAAGAAACCGAAACACAGACAACTGGGGGGGGGGGGGGGGGGGGGGGGAATGCCAGTTTCATATTTACTACACCACATTCAGATGAGTGCAGTGATTAGTCCAGGGTGAACGACCTAAAGCTCTTCTGCACCACATGAAAAGAGTTTGTGGATCGAGCCCTCGAGTCCCTCATTTATTCTTATTCCTTTTTTTTCACAAACACTGAGACGAATGTTTTAAAGATTCCTCACACATGATGTTTCTGAAAACATGGTGATTCTCTTTTTCTTTTGGCATTTTAGTTTAATACACGTGTCAAATTAATGAAATTGAATCTGTGGCCAGGAGATGGTTAGCTTCACCTAAAGACTCGAGCAGCAGCAGAACTAACCCGGGCTAAAAGGTGAACATGTTTGAAGTATTTCAAACTGGGAGAGTTACTTACTGAGATCCTGCTGGGACTGGGATGCTGCTGGGGAAAAAAGGAAGCAAAGTAGGCGACTCACTTTCAAAGGCATCACATTTCCTTCGGTTTCTGTTTGAATTTAGGTTTAGAACGAGAAATGCTTTTTTTTTTTTATCCCCTGGGATGGAAAAGTGGGCTTTACAGTGACTGGTATTTAAGCACAAACATATAAGGAAGAAATGTGTACATGGGGTTATGTTAACCAAACTTCACCTTTGTTTTGTAACTAGAATAGAAGATAAGATAATCAGATAATAATTTAAAAAAAAAAAAGTAGAAATAGAAAAGTCCAAATCTGATGTTTTGTTTTTGTGCACTTTGATTGTTTCCTGAAACAGAGTGGAGTTCTGAAGATCATCGACCGGAAGAAGAACATCTTCAAGCTGGCTCAGGGCGAGTACATCGCTCCTGAGAAGATTGAGAACGTGTATGTGCGCAGTGGACCGGTGGCCCAGGTGTTTGTGCATGGAGACAGTCTGCAGGTAATCACCAGCACCTTCACACTCTGAATATAAAAAAAAAAATGAATCGTCTTGGGGAAATTCAGGTTTAAACTCTGTTATTGAGCAACTGCTACTGAATACACACACACATACACTCCCTGTGTACCAGATGCTGAGGTGCCCTTTGGCAAGGCAACAAACCCCAAACAGGCCTGGTGTGCTTCCCATGTAGCAGCCCTACATACCCTCTTATAATCCCTTTTCTTTCTCCTGTGTTTGTAGGCCTGCCTGGTCGCCATCGTGGTCCCTGACCCTGAAGTCCTTCCTGATTTCTCCAAAAGTCTGGGATGTAACGGCTCCATTGAAGAACTCTGCAAAAACACGGTAATGTGTCTCTTTAACTTCCACTCACACACCTCTGGAGTCTCACTAACACAGCCGAGTGTACATTTTAAACTTCCAGTGTTTCTGCTGTAAACCAGAATATTCATTTTGATTTGCAGAGTCCGGCTGTGTTTAATGTCACTTCATCCGATTTGATTCTTTTAACTGAAATGCCTCTCCAACAGTAACCTTTTCTTTGACCTCATAGGAATTGAAGAAAGCCATTCTTTCAGACATGACGAAACTGGGCAAAGAAGCAGGACTCAAGTCGTTCGAGCAGGTAACCACTCCTCTGTGTGACGTGTGTGCAGGTGATCTCTGCCACATTACAGAACGAGTCTTTCTCGACGATGGTCTGTGTGTTTCACTCAACACTCGACTAAAATACAGCACTAACTTTTAATCCTCAGATGGTCCTGATCTGATCATCAGAAAGGGGAATACACAGATCTGAAACAAATCCACATTTCTGCCCACTCTTAGACCAACGCTGGGCTGATTCTAACTAATATGACACATGATGTTTTTAAGGGCAGTTCCATGAAAACATCTGTTTTGTCAGATGCAATATCTTCATGTAGAGACCTTCTGGACACACTCACCTTAGATCATGCAGTTTGCTGACATGTGGCTCTATGATGGGCTTTATGTGTTCTATCTACCTGATATGGGAATACTTATCGACTGTTATGTATTTCTGCTTTTGTGCTGAGTCATTTTAAATTCCTAGAGAGTGACTCAACACTTAATCATTTTGTAATCCGCTGCTTTTAGAGGTTACACACATCTGAGATCGAACCTCTGGCTGCAGCGTCCCACTAAAGCTGCCTCAGTTTTCCCTCTAGTGGCTAAAACAAGAATTTTTTTGTCTTTAGAGTAACATAAATTGACCATGCAGATTTCCTTTTTTCTCTCTTTCAACACTCCCCAAATTCCCCTTTGAGTTCCGTTAAGACAACCACCATATCTCGGTACGCTGACTGAACTTTTATTTGGGTGAAAAAGACTCAAATCATTCATTTTATTTGGGTTTTTTTGCCGATTTTTTTGCCTTTATTTGGAGAGGACAGTGGATATAGTTGGAAACCAGGGAAATAGAGCGGGGAATGACAACCGCCTGACCGCCTGGAGGACTACAACCTCCCTACATGGGGCGGGACCTAACCGCTAGGCCGTCTGTGCCAAACCATTACATTTTTCCATAAAAATGACTTTTTACTTTATTAGTTTATTTATTTTTAGGCTTTTTATGGCTTTATTTGAGAGATAGGACAATGGAGAGAGAGAGAGAGAGAGAGAGGGTAATGACATGCAGGGAAGGAGCCACATGATCGGATTCAAACCCAGGCGCCTTGCTTTTGAGGACTTCAGCCTCTGTACATAAGGCGCACGCACTAACCACTAGGCTACTGACGTCTTATTTAAATGACTTTTAACTGTCTTTTAACCTCTCCTCTTTCTTTCCTCCTCAGGTGAAAGACGTGTACCTCCACCCTGAGCAGTTCACCATCGAGAACGGCCTGTTAACTCCAACGCTCAAAGCCAAGAGAGCCGAGCTCAAAGCTCTGTTCCAGCCACAGATTGACACAATGTACGCTAAACTCCAATAATAAAAACATGAACCTGGTTAACTCTTTGTTTTGTTTATTTGAGTCATCACAGTATTCTTCCCAGACCTCCTCAAAGGCACTTCAGTTCATGTATGTGTTTTTGACTTGTGGGGCCTGAGTCATCTGTTAAACTCATCCTCCTGCAGAACAAATATGAAAGTACAGTTTCAGCTGGACGGGCTCTTTGGCTGCAACCCGAGTGAATCATCCTTTTTTTTTTTTTTTTTTCTGGATGTTCTCACCCCAGTTGGAGAGTTTGATGCTTCAAATGTACTTCATGGTTACGAGGATGTGAAATGCTTGACCCTGAAATAAAGGGTCATGAAAACAGCGCCAAAACTATTAGAGAACATTTATTAAGCTGGACTCATCAGCAGAGAAAGTATTCAAATATGAGACCACAGAGGCTGAGATTTTCTGACTCTTCAGGTTTAATCCGCCTTCGTTTTTATTCACTAAATGTCCCTGGATGCAGCCATAGAAAAGGATGGGATGAATTTCTTTCGAAATTAGAAACTACAATTGATCAGTGGCCTTATTTATTCTTGAATGATTGTACAACTCTCAGAAAAAGGTGTACAAGCACCAACACACTTATAGCGGAGGACTTGAAAAGGTTATTAGACAAATATCTAAAGTGAAAAACAGTATCATGAACTACTTGTTCAGACTATAATGGATCTATGTGACTCATTTTCCAAGAATGTAATTCAAGATTTTGATGCAAGAAGCTTTCTGCTGTTTCTTTATCAACACCGCCCTCGTGTGTTACAACTCAAACATTGCAGGTACTGTTAAACTTTTATCTCCTGCACTGGCTCCAGTTGAAATTAAAATACTTCTTCTTACTTACTCTTACTGGTCTGGCACCATCATATCTTAAAGAGCTCATAGGGTCTTATCACCCCTCCAAAACATCCCAGAATGCACGCCTGCTTGTGGGTACCTACGAGGTAGAGACTTCAGTTATCAGGCAGCTCTCCTTCAGAATCATCTACCAATCAGAGTCCAGGAGGCAGACACACTCTCTACCTTTAATGTTAGGCTTAAAACTTTTTATAAGGGTTAAGGGTTATAGTGAGAGCTGGCTCAGGTAGACCAGCTCCGAGTTAGGGCTCAGACTGCTTGGAGACCTGACACACTGAGGTCCACTCTCATGCGCTCTCTCTCTCTCTCTCGCTCTCTCTCTCTTTATGTATTCATATCATATTGCTGTCACTATCTGTAATTCTTCATGTAAATTTTATTTGATGAACCAAATATCTTCCTGAGCTCTCTTATCTTGTAAACGTGTTCCTCTGGATCGTTGATGTGGACGGCCTGCAGAATGATCAGTGTGAACATACTTTTAACCATTATTATTGGCATTTTATCTATGAAACTATGTTATATGCACAGACTTCAGGTTGCTTACAATGATTGTTTTAGGATCTTAAAAAGCCATGGTGGAACGTGCAAGTGAGCTATTTGTGAATGCAGGAGTTAACACCTTACAAGCTTTATTAAGGAACCTTATGTACAGATTTATCGGTCGCTTGAATGCGAACCCAAGTTATGGTGCAGTACTCTACCAGTCATAGGTATAAGTGCCTTTTATAAGAGGCGGGAATGTTTTTATTCTAATGTATATGTGTGTTGTCTATTTCTTGCATTGTATGTCTTTTAAAATGGACCTTGAGTCTAATAATAAAAGTTGATGATGATGATTATACTGCTCTTGTGTCTCTATCCGTCTCCTTCTCCCTCTCTCCCACTCTCTAAGCCCAGCACAGTTTTCCCTGAAGTCTGGTTCTGCTCGAGGTGCTTGTGTGTAGCGTGTCTCAATAACAGGTTGTAAAAGTAATTTTCCCTCGTGGGATTTTTTTGAAATATATAAAAAAATAAAAACTTTTGGGCGCTGGTGGCTTAGTGGTTGGTGCGCACGCCTCATGTATGGAGGCAGGCGGCTCAGGTTCGAATCTGACCTGTGGCCATCTTTTCCTGCACGTCATTCCCCACTCTCTCTCTTCCTTATTTCTGACTCTGTCCAGTGTCCTATCTCAAAAAGCACAAAAATAAATCTAAAAATAAATAAAAATAAGAACTTTAATGGATAATCTTCAGATGGATAGAAGTTTAAATATGTGTTTTATTCTAATGAGCGTGTTGGAGTGTTGAGTTGTGTTATACTGCCCCCTTGTGTCCTCTTCCCTCAGTGGTATCACAGGGAGTCTCTCCGGGCTGCAGCAGCTGGATCCTGCTCCTGCTTCACCTGGAGTTTTCCACCGGGACACACCGACCTCCTTTCTGCGCTTCCCGCCCTGGGCTGCTCGGGACCACCTGGAAGAGCAGAAGTCCTTCATTTGATGACGCTTTTTAAATGCAAACTCTTCATATGCGTTTTTTTTTTTTGTCCCGTTCGGTGCAGAGGATTGAAGGAGTTTCTCCTCCTGAACTCGTGTGATTAAAAGTTACCTGAGACACTTCTCCAACAACATGGCTTCTTCCGACACAGGTGACCACGAAGAACAGGTAAGCGGACTTTTGCACGCCCTGCCGTGGAAGAGAAACAGTTTCACACCTCAGTGTCACGATGCTGTTGTTTCAAATCTGCTGCTTTTGTCGGAGTTTGTTGACAAACGGAAACACAAACTTCTCGCAGCTCGTTTGTCTCCTTTAATGTCCTGACACTGTGTTAATGTTTGAATGTCCTCTGCAGTGAAACTATATGCAAACAGTGAGATCCTCTAGAACTGTCACTGAACTAGTTGTAGATTTGTTAAATGGAGATTTTTAATGTTGAATTAAGTGTAAGATCCACTCACATGGCCGGTCATTCATATCGCAGTTTTTACTTCACTTCATGACTCCATGATTTTATGACACTGGACATATCAGACTTCATTTGAATGGATCACAAGCCTGACATGATCCATGATGAGAAACTCTTCCCCTGTCCTGGATGGATTACATGTTTGCTCAAATGGATTTAATCTGACTACAGCATGACATATAGAGGGATGTATTCCCACTGTTTACAGGCAGTCTTATATTTCCAACCTATTACATCACATGAAAATAAACAAGCAAACTATTCAGCCTTAAGGAGCGAAAAACTAAATGTTTGCACTAAATATTTGTTGTAAGATTGCTCAACTTCAATTCCACTCTTTCGACCAAAAAGGTGACATTTATTTATCAACATTTTGATGATTTAATTTGTGGCTGCTTTGCCTTTTATTTGAGAGACAGGACAGTGAATAGAGTGGGAAATCAGGGAGAGAGTGAGTGAGCAAAGGAGCTACAGGATGGATTCAAACCACTTAAGGTTCGCGCATTTTGCTCCTGTTATTTCCATTTCCATCTATATGGAAAAAGGAAATAATCTTCAGAAAAGGTAAAGGGGTAATGATGGATTTGAAGTGTCTAAAAATGTGAAATTCTGGTTGACGTGTTTTGTTTTGGATTTTGAAAATTTCAAAAAAATCAAGAGAATCGAAAAAAAGACCAAGTACTTTGAGTTTTCTGTTGTATCTTTCATCACAAGAAGTACACTGATTTACACAAGTCCCATGTACAGCCTCTGTACGCAAACTGACCACTAGGCCATCGGAGCCCCTACCTGGCATTTATAATGATTGGAATAAACCATATATAAGTTTAAACTTGTAAAATGTTCTGCTTTTCTTACATTCAATTGGATAGTTTCTAAAGAGTAATATAATATGCTGACGATGTTATTCTGCACTCCCTCAAGGATCACGGTTGAGCTAACGGGATCACAAGTGGGACTTTTTCAAATGGGAATTGTTTCTTTATGAAACGTACTGCTGATGATAATACAGCTCTCGAAACTTTTAAGAACTTAAAAGTGCAGAAGTTCAATAAATATTCATGTCCACATGTTTATAAAGTTACCCAGAGAGCGTCCAATCATATCCTGCGCTGTGTGCTTCATGATGGTGTCATGATGGCCTTTCTGTTGGAGGGCAGCGGTTTCCTGTAACACAGGAAGTCCTGGACCGTTTAGGGCTTCAAGGCTCCAACAAGGTCAGACAAATGAAGCTAAAATGTGGCCTGATGAACACTACAGGGAGTTTAAAAAGGCCCGACAGACACAAGACGAGATATTTTTCAGCTTTTTTTCTCTTTTGTCGGTCACATCCATTAATTCGATTTCCTTCTTCTGGCTCATAATCTTGACTCTGTTTATATGAGTCTCTGCTGGGCACCCTGCATCAGGAGGGCATTCAAGGTGACTGATGCAAACACCAAACATACATCCTTCTGTGTAAAGACCTTAACCTCCAAGATGTCTGAAAATAAGACTTTAACCTTGACCCAGTGTAGAGGAGAGTTTCTCTGTTATCAGATTAAGTATAAACAACACATCAAACGGATCGAGACAGATCTGAATACCTGTCTGTCTGCTCATGTCTCCCTTATCTCTGACACTCTGATCCACCCTGATCAGTCTGCTTTGTTTTTCATTTCTCTCTGTCTCTTTTTCTTTCTTTCTTGGTTTACCTTTTGAAGCTTAATCATTATCGACAACACTTAAAAAAACCAAAAAAAACCCACCTTTACTCTCACTAAAGGGTGTAAACAAACCCTGATGTTTGTGTTTGGTTGTTTTGGCAGCGAGGAAGCAAAAACCGGATCGACCGCATTGCTTAATTTTTCTAAGGAAATCAAAAATGCAGAAGCTGACGTAACACTCGTTCATCATCAAGTCATTAGATTTGTTGCCAGGGTTCAGATCTGAGCATGTTGTGAATTGAGTTTCCAATGAAGTATTAATCTCACTGTCTTATTTTACTTTCTGTTTTTCTCCAGTTTCAGTCTGATGAATGCTCAAACAGGGTTTCCCTTTTTGAACTAAACTGGGAAATGCAAACTCCACCAGTTAAGAAATCATTCAAAGTTGAGGTTTTAACCAACAGCTTTCTTTGGTTAATGCACATGACACACGAGGCGCCACTTCTCCAATAAGAACCACACTTATGTAGACTTTTCTAAGATATTCTTGCAGAAGAGAACTTGCTGTATGTGTATATGATGATCTCTTCTAGCGTCTTTAGATCTGTGTGTACTCCAGCCGGTTTGTGCGTGTTATCAGTCAGTGGTTCCTCCCATCTGTCCATTAATGGTTGACCACAGGTTGCAGCAGTAAAATGGAAGGCGGCTCCGTTTCTTGTGCTTGTGGTCGTAACAGCCTGCAGCTAGGAGAGCGTGCAGGAAGTTTATTGTGGCAGAGCAAACATGGAGTGAGACTCCACCTATGGACAACACTCCACCTGCAGCCTGCGGAGCTGTGAGTGTGAACATGGGTGGTGTGACGGGGTTAAAAAAGGCACTAAATGCAATTTGTACATTAGTGCAAACACAACACAAATGCTAATAATAAACTATATATAACAGTGTGAATGTGCGTTGGGGATGCATGAAGCTGTTGTTGAGCAGAAGTGGTTGGGACTCTAACACCAGTGTTGTGTCAACTAGTAACAAATGAGTTACTTTCCAGATATAATTACAGGTGCATTATGCAGTTATAGTCACATGTCACTCAGTGTCACTCTTTCCAGAGGAAAAAAGCTGTTTTTATCAGTGTGCCGTTTAATGGCCTCGTCTGACACCTACCCGGTGGCAGCAGTTTCAGGCACCAAGAAATTACCAAATAGGAATACTTACTCGTATTGCTGATGGCCTTTATTGCTTTTTTAGGTCATTATTATTATCTCCATTGCCGCTCCCACCCTCTGGAACTCTCTCCCTAAAAACATCAGAGACTCCCCCACACTCACTTCCTTCGAGAAATCCCTAAAAACTCACCTCTTCATCACCGCCTACAACCACTGACTCTCATCCTCTTCCCTCAACACTACTTCTATGTTGTATTGTTCTCTTAGTTTTTGCTTTGTTTTTTGTTGTTTCCTCTCAAAGCGTCTTTGAGTATTTAGAAAAGCACTATATAAATCTAATTTATTATTATTATTATTATGAGGCATCAATATTTATTTGACTTTCCATGACCATTTACAAACTCCCCAGAGGAGCTTTCATAAAGATAATTGATAGTTTTCACTGCTTTTCATTGATTCATATCAGTTCATCTCCATTGTGTTGCTTCAAACTAAAACTGGCCGTGCACTGATGTACGCTCAAAGCAAAGTTTGTTGTTTAAAGGTTAATTACAAAAACACACAAAAGGTTTCCTCCATTCAGCTTAATCTTTCCTTTTAAAAAAAATAAATTATGCTACACAAGTGTTTTCATGGTGCTGCTGCTCGATGTAATGGGAAAAGTCTGGTTCAGCTGAGTCAGCGGGCTGCGTGAGGGGAGCGAGCGCACTGCTGATACACACACACACCAGACACACACTTTTCAGTCAGAGCGGGTTATTGTAGAGCAAACATGACCTCAGCTTCAGTGAGGTCATGTAAAGTCACAGTTTGTCTTTGAGTAGAAGAAGAGGACTTATAAATGTACTGCTGTGTACATCCTGACAACAAATAAAAGCATGTAGCAATGGACGTGTGCAGATTTATGCTAACTGTAGCATTAGATGAGGCGACGGATAGCCTATAGCGGCTACATGCGCCCCATGTACAGCGGCTACAGTCCTCGCTGCAGCGGCCGTGGGTTCGAATCCAACTTAAACCCTGTGCTGCATGTCATCTCCCACTCTCCCCTCCCAACATTTCCTAATTCTCTTTAGTTTTCATATCTAATAAACACAAAAATAGCCCAAAAACGTTAGCATTAGCATCTGTTTCCTAAGTTGAACACATGTTAGCATGTTTAGCTAGCTTGTGTATACTCTGCGTGTGTGTGTGTGTGTGTCTCTGTATATACGTGTGCTAGCCTGTGACTGTCTGAGGCAGACACACAGTGTGAACGGGGAAACAGAGGCGAGCCTGTGACGAGTGAATGAAGCTATTGAAGGACTCAGCGACAGAGGGAAGGATGTCAGTGTATGAAGTGTTACTGAACGTTTCTGCAGCCTAATGTGGACATGAATCACTGAAAATTGTGTTTGTATTAAAAGCTGCAATGAAGAGTTCATGGCTGATGGTTTAAAGGTTGCCAAAGAGAAAGAACTGTTTAATTACCAAAACCTTTTCTAGTTAATTTACTTGCAGAAATGATCGTAAATTCAGATTTCAGACTCAAACTGGGATGGATATTTTTTGCAGGATTTTGTTTTTTTACAGTCTGAAAGTAAAACAATGTAGATTTCTAGATTTCTGTTGTCTAAAAAATGAATAATTCTTGTCGCAGACCAGTTTGTTTTGGTGTGGGTTCACAGAGTATTTTGGATCACTAAATAATCATCGACGTTGACACTTGATGAATAAATTTCATATGAATTTCAAGCCTCTAAACTCGGTCCCAACAAGCCCCAGCACACAAAGATTTTTTTGTCTTCTTCTGCTACGTTGGCACTCATAAAAGAGGTGATAAAGTTTGAATGATTAACCCGGTTCATTTCATCCATTGACCTGCACAAAAGCCAAACCGTATACGCCATGAAACATTAACCAAACCGTTTGGAAAAGCTGCACAGCGAGCACATTTTCACGCTCTCAGGGTCCACCTTTCTTTGATTGTTTATAATGCTGGAAATAAATAATGAGATGTATTGTAAAAGTGAGGGGTTTCGAAACGTCTTCACTCGGTTTTGGATTTATGGCACCAAGGGTCAAAAGGACAATAAGATACAGACAACATGATCCTGTTAGTTTAGGCAAAGCTCCAAGGAAGACATCGGTTTATAAGTGACACACTGCCTCACCTGTGTAGAGTATTACATCCTCCTTCCAGTATTGCCTCCTCTATAGGAAACCACTGGGTAACTGGGTTAGTTTAGTGAACAAATGTACCACAGTCTGAACATGTGCACATAAAAGAATGGACGGATGAATGAATGAATGAACGAGTATCAGTGTGTAAGCAGCAGCGACTGAGAATAGAGCAGAAACAGACGACATGTGGGGTCATAGCACAGACTGACACCCGTCTGTGTTACAGAACAGAAGGCTGTTTTATTCACTTATATCTGAAAGAATGAGTCAGCGTGTATCAGCTGGTGCTTTTTTTTTTTAGGGTCTGACATTCCTGTAACACGGCTGCCCGTAAGGGGATAAAGGGGAAAGCCTTCCGGTGCCCAATCACATGGGGGGGGCCCATGGGGGTTAGCAAAAACCTGCTCCCTCTTAATTTTTAAGCAACAACGACCACATTTTATTTTACACCTAAATACTCACCATGACGTCTTAAAGCAACAAAAACACATTTGATTTATTGTTGCTCAAAGGCTTTATATGCAACTTTTTTGATCCAGCAGATGTCGCCCTTGAGCTCCAGCATGAAACCAAAACAACTCGCGCTGCATTGTTGTGTTAGCATGCTAATGCCAGCGATCTTTATTATGCTGGTATCTTCACACTGCATGTAAATTTACCTGAAATGAGCGTGATCTAGAAACACAGTTAAGCAGTGAGTACAGTATGTTATTCTTCTTTTCTCTAGTCCCTCAATTAAACAACTTTTATACACGAGGGGAGGAGTCAGCCGGCCGTCCTGGCGATGTAAACAAACTGAAGATAGGACTCTGAAAACATCACAGACAGTGGGACTCAGGTGTTACACCCATTGTAGACAATTACTCACAGAGTTATTTTCAGAGGATATACTTGATTTCTATTATATTTAAGTGTGAAAAATCACCTTTAAGTAAGATGTACCATGTTTCAAAATCTACACCCCCTCTTCTTAAATGATGTGGACCTTTTTATTTGTAATGTTACCAATGTAAGCGGGACAAGAGGGAGCTAACACAACTCAAAATGTGGCCGGGCCTGACCAGTAATGACTGGTCTTCTTCCTTATGTTGCACCTGTATATTATCAAACATCATACATGAATACATAATTTACATGAAGTCAACGTTTATTCCACACATGCAATATTTGGTCAATTCTGCAAAAATTATAAATTCTAACCCTAACCCTTTGGGGCCATTTTGTCTTTATTAGATGAAGAGAGACCGGAAATGTTGGTATAGCAGAGAGTGAGGGATGACATGCAGCAAAGAGCCGAGGTCGGATTTGACCCCCTGGTCACAGCGAAGAGGACCAAAGCCTTTGTACATGGAACGCACGGCACAACCACTAGGCCATAAGATCTCCCTAATGTTAGTTTTTTAAAGGAATATTGCAAAGAGAAAACCTTTTCCTTTACTTTCCTTTCCCTCAAAACAAGACTGTTACTCAATAACATTGGTCTAACAGATGTTTTGTCCGAGGTAGTGTGATGTTGAAGAAGTATTTTGTGATTTATTTTTATGATATCTTATTGGTTTGAAAACCTCAGTTACAATCTGACATGAAGACGTCTTTGCTATCCAGCTTGAAATCCGACTCTTTTCAGGTTGAGACATGAGGGATGTTACTGCAGAAATATGACACGACGTCAGATGTAAAAACTGATTTTAAAAATGTCTGGATAAACATCATCGTAACCGACGCCCTCGCCTGCATCGGGACTGAAAAGCAGTGGAATCACAAAGACGCTTCAGAGCTGTTGGATAAACTTGTGATACCTCCAGAGGGTCGTATATTTATCTTTGTGGATGAAGATTGGAGGTGAGACGAGACGTGTGTACAAACTGAAGTGGGTGCAGGAGGACAGAGAGAGTGAGTCAGGATCAAACTGTCCGTCTCCTGTTGGTCATGAGACCTTTTTAGGCGAGGAGCCGCGTCCTCTCTTAGCCGCCATTAGCTTTTGTTTGAGAGCGCTGGTCCTGAGACAAAGACGGATTGTAAATCAACTCTGTGGCTGGAGCTGTGTGTGTCTGCTCTTTGTCAGAGAGGTGTGTGTGTGTGTGTGTGTGTGTGTGTGTGTGTGTGTGTGTGTGTGTGTGTGTGTGTGTGTGTGTGTGTGTGTGTGTGTGTGTGTGTGTGTGTGTGTGTGTCTCTGTATGTGTGTGCGTCTCTGTATGTGTGTGCGTGTCTGTATGTGTGTGTGTCTCTGTGTGTGTCTCTGTATGTGTGTGCGTGTCTGTGTGTCTCTGTGTGTGTGTGTGTGTGTGTGCGTGTGCGTGTGTGTGTGTGTGTGTCTCTGTGTTTGTCTCTGTATGTGTGTGTGTCTCTGTGTGTCTCTGTGTGTGTGTGTGTGTGTGTGTGTGTGTGTGTGTGTGTGTGTGTGTGTGTGTGTCTCTGTATGTGTGTGTCTCTGTATGTGTGTGTGTGTGTGTCTGTGTGTGTGTGTGTGTGTGTGTGTGTGTGTGTGTGTGTGTCTCTGTGTGTGTGTGTGTGTGTGTCTGTGTGTGTGTGTGTGTGTGTGTCTCTGTCTGTGTGTGTGTGTGCATGTGTCTGTGTCTGTGTGTCTGTGTGTGTGCGTGTGTGCGTGTGTGCGTGTGTGCGTGCGTGCGTGCGCGTGCGTGTGTGCGCGCGCGCGCGCGTGTGTGTGTGTGTTGGATTCTCTTCTGTGTGAATGAGCCTCTCTCTCTTTACGAGTGTTAGGTGACCTTTTTCTATGAGGGGCCGTATATTTCCTCTGACACTTAACTTTGTTTTTCAGGGCCGCTGTCCAATCCGACCCCTCTGATTGGTCAGTTAAAAAGACACAACAACAAAAGTTTGAAAAAAACCCTGAAAGAATGAATTGTTTTTCATTATTTTTGCACGTTTGCCTTTTTCTCTCCAAACTGTAAAAGCTGAACTTTGACACGCCCTGAGGGAGACAAATATGTGATGTGACATAATGTGCTGCAGCTGCTTTCATTAACTCAGCACCTTGTCAGTCGTTAACATCATCTTCCATTGGTGTTAAAGTTAGTGCATGTTGGATAATGTTTTAGAGCTGCCACCATGTGGTTTGTTGATTTGTAGTTTAAAGGCAAATTAATGGCCAACTTTTTGTTTATAGAACTGCAACAATAATTAAATGTCGTTAAAAAAAGAAAAGTCTAACATTTGTGAGGGCAATTCTACACACAGATCATGGATCGTTGTTCGGGCCTGGTGCTATGGAACCCCCCCCCCCCCCCCCCCCCCCCCCCAGGATCTCCCTCTATCCCATTATTCAAAAAGGGAACATGCTTATTTATGCTCACTTGTTGCTTTGACATCTTTGTAAAAAAGACCTCAGGATACGTGAATTTTAAAATTCGATACAAGTACAAATCAATCACTATCGATACCTGTTTCTGTACTAATGCAATAAAAATAGAATTCCTTGGAAAACAATTTTGGGCTATTTCTTGAATTTAAATGCCCAAAATTGTAAGCATTCTCCTGCGCACTGACTAAGTAGCACAAATACTTTGGCACCAATTCTCACTCTCCCTTTCGGCATCTTTGAGTGAAAAGAAAACTAAAGATCTGTAGATTATTTTAAGCTTCTGTTTGATAAAATCTATTATTTAAAAATAAATAAATAAATAAAGATTGTATTGGTTTCAAACACACAGTATTTTTATTTTTTTATTCCCAAAACAATTTTCGACAATCATACTTTGCAATGACTTCACCCCTGAAGTTTTTTAACCCCCCGGTGTCGATACAACATCAGTACGGACCTTAAATGTACCTCTGTGGTAAAGTGTGTGTGTGTGTGTGTGTGTGTGTGTGTGTGTGTGTGTGTTGAACTCACACTGAGGCACAGAGAAACTAGCAGCTCTGTTGTTTGATACATGATGCTGTTCATGCCAAACATCGTCCCCCAAGCCCTGATTGGTGCACAGTTCTTTTTGGGGGTTGTCATGGTGACAACATGCCACATTATGGTCGTTTCCATGACGATTCATCGATTGCCACGGCTCTGCCTTGGCCGACGTGTGTGGATTCAGACTCGTTTCCTGCTTACAGACAAAGATCATTACTATGCAGAGCGGATCACCGGGAGTTTACAGGAGATACAGTTCAATACAGACATGATTTAAAAACTTTTTCTGCTTTTATTTGGATAATTAAGCCTGAATTGTTTAAACTATAATGGGAATATTCTATTTATTCATATGACAAAGATGACTGCAGAGGAGAGGAGGTGAAGTGATGACAGGAACAGATGAAATGAAGTAGGCGGAGAATACAAGGAAAAGAAAAACAGATAGAAGGAAAAGAATGAATCACTTCTTTTTGTCTCGGCATGTTCACCAAACACTGATGTTACCATGTGGCTGTTGTTGGATTGACATTCCTAGATGTCAGGAAACCGGAGATAAAACTGGAGATACTGCAGAGATAAAGATGAACATTAAGACGAAGAAAATCACCTGGAAAATGTACAACAGAGTGAAGGATTACAAAGTGAAAGCCTAAGAACTTTGCTGTGGTGTTGTAGTTCTCCACTTATTGAAGGACTCGGTCTCGGCTCGGAATCGAAAGCATTTTTTCTTGGTCTTGTCTCCAAGGTTTTTGTGGAGTAATGACTTCCTAAAAAGAGAGTGAAGTCAAACTCCCTCTGGATTTGTTGTTCTCAGCACTTTGTTAACATGGGGACTGGACTGTGCTTCTTTTGGTCAGAGGCTCAAACATGTTTCATATTTCTTTTTTAGTGAACCCTTCTCTCTCCAACCGTTAGCTCTGCAACCATTTTGGGGGAAACGATAGCCCCGCCCCCTCAGGGAAGTTGTATCAAGGCGTATAATAACAGAGGGTTGTCGCAAAAGTGCAACTATAGACGCAAGCCAATAGTTTCCAAACTTATGAAAATACTTTCTCTGGCCTAAAAAAACAGAAATTGTATGTCAGAATGAAGATGGAAACAGAGTGTAAGAAGATTGACAGGTCTGATAGAAGACAAATCACTCATTGCTTTGTTATTTTTTATTACCCTGGATTTCATAATCTGCGTCCAAAACCACAAACTGCGTGCAGCAAGTTCTCACCTGTGCTCTCGGGTTAATCAGAATGCATTATGGGAAACTCGATGTCCTGGATCAAAGAATCTAAACACAGCAATGACTGGATACAAAGAAAATCACAGAAGGATGATTCCCAGGGGAAAAAAAACAAAAAAACAGAGAACAAGTCAAGTCTCCTTCTTCTATACATCTCAGCCAACGACTCATTAGCTCACATCAGCATCCGTGTCACTGCCAAACCACAGAGCTACACTTTAACTCAGAAACAGTCGCACACAGATCACACGCTTCAGTGCGAAACAAAAACTGACGTGTTTGCAAGCTCTCACACACAGTATCACACACACACACACTCACACTCACACACATGCAACCATCTAGCACTCGCAACAACACGAGTACATGTCTGCAGAGAGACGATCAGAGGAGTGTCAGATTGTTGCAGACAGACTGAAATCCATCTCTGATTTAAAAAGTGTCCAAAAACAGAAAATTGAAAACTGTCACTCAGAGAAAAGTAGCTGCCATAATCACTTTAAGTCACCCAAAGATGTTACCAATGCCTCTGGATTTATGAAATATCAGAGTTTCTTGAAGCAGCAGTGTTGATGAGAAGCGTTCAGACAAGCAGACTCAAGCTCATTGGCTGCAAACACTTCCGAGTAATTTTGATACTGTCAGAGCCCGAAGCCTCCAGAAGTAAAAAACTTTTTATAATATTTCACATCTGCACTTCACAGGATGAGACTGTCTAAGGAGGGGAGGGGAGGGGGGGGGGAGGGGGGCTCATGAGGCAGGAGAGGACAGTTTGTGCTTTTATATCAATGATACATGTAATCAGATGTATTCACAGTACAAACGAATGAGTCAAGTGAAGTCACATTTATTTATAAAGCACATTTAAAAACAGCAGCAGCCAAAGTGCTGTACAATGAATTAAACAGGAACAGACAGGAGTTCACAACATCCACAAGAAAGAGAAATATACATGTGTATAAACATATATGAAGAAAAAATAAAGAAAGCAACAAAGGGAACCTGAAAGAAACGGTCTATTCAGGACCAGAGGACTCAAATGCTAACATGTAAAATAAGTCTAGAGGCGGGACTTAAAAGAGTCAACAGAGGATGCAGACCTAACGGGATGATGAGATTAGGAGCTTTAACTGAAAAAGCACGATCTCCTTTGAGATTGAGCCGTGAGCGGGGGGAGGGGGAAGACAGCCAGGAGGCCACATGTCTGAATGAGTGGTTAATACATACTTGAGGCGAGCAGAAACAAGTATGAAGCAGTTTCATTTGGTGCATGAAGACTGCGCCGGCTCCTCACCAGTTGCAGAATACAAACGTCATCATCGCGCCACAGCTCGCTTATCTCATCGGCTCATCCGACTTCATGCTAAATAGCTAAAAATCCAAGATCACACAGAGCATTTAAACCATGAAGACTCAAAGGTGAACACAAATGGAAGAAGCTCACTGATGTCTGAGTTTTTTCTAACTCTACTTTTCATTTGTTAGTTAAAGGCTTTATATGCGATTTTTTGATTCAGCAGATGTCGCCCTTGAGCACCAGCATGAAACCAAAACAACTCACGCTGCATTGTTGTGTTAGCATGCTAATGCTAGCGATCTTTATTATGCTGGTATCTTCACACTGCATGTAAATTTACCTGAAATGAGCGTGATCTAGAAACACAGTTAAGCAGTGAGTACAGTATGTTATTCTTCTTTTCTCTAGTCCCTCAATTAAACAACTTTTATACACGAGGGGAGGAGTCAGCCGGCTGTCTCGGCGATGTAAACAAAGTGAAGATAGGACTCTGAAAGCATCACAGACAGTGGGACTCGGGTGTTACACTCATTGTAGACAGTCATGACATGTCTACATCACATATAAAGACTTTAAAGGCGCTTACTGACTTATTTACAGTCTGCTAGCTTAGCATACACACATAAACCAGTTTTTTTCTGAAATGCCTTTGGGGGTCAGGTTCACACTTTCTCTGTTAAAAAAAAAATCAACCAGTCTGTGTGAGCGCTTCACCGTTTTGTGTGATTCACATGAAAGCCGTCGCTGCGGTGAGGAATGTAACACACAAACCTGACAGTGTAAACATGAAGCTAAATATAGACTCACTGGACTCTCCTCTTCTCTCTGATCCTCCCGCTTGTCTCCTTTAACTCTGACCAAACACTTCATGTCTGTCTCTCTTTTCTATCACATGTCCAATCATTCAATAACAGATTCAACGTGCTCTTTCTTGTTGCCTGTATCTGCTGAGCTGAAATGTTTTGGCCCCATTAGCGACCCACAGGCCTCGTGTCTCCTGTAACCACCGGCTCTCTTTGCTGATCATCAGTTCCGGTTATGAAGCTCCTACTGCACAGTTATAAAGCCGCTCCCCGGCTCCAGCAGGGCTTTTAATGGCTGACTAAAAAGTATCATGTTACCTCTGGGTGCAGGGATGAAACCATTTTGGAGGAACATAATTGTGTTTTTGTTCGCTGTGTGTGTGTGAAGCTGTCGTATTGAATTGAGGCTGAGAGAAGAGGAGGCACATCAGAGAGACAGGGCGAGAGACAGAGAGAGAGAGAGAGAGAGGGAGAGAGAGAGAGAGAGAGAGAGGGAGAGAGAGGGAGAG
Source organism: Labrus bergylta (assembly GCF_963930695.1). NCBI lineage: Eukaryota > Metazoa > Chordata > Actinopteri > Labriformes > Labridae > Labrus > Labrus bergylta. The sequence goes on along the minus strand of NC_089215.1, from coordinate 4,006,804 downwards.
AGAGAGAGACAGAGAGAGAGAGAGAGAGGGAGGGAGAGAGAGAGAGAGACAGAGAGAGAGAGAGAGAGAGATGGGGAGGGAGAGAGAGAGGGAGGGAGGGAGAGAGAGAGGAGGGAGAGAACAAGAGAGAGAGAGAGAGAGGGAGAGAGGGGGAGGGGGAGGGATAATGAGAGAGAGAGGGAGGGAGAGGGAGAGAGAGAGAACGAGAGAGAGAGAGGAGAGAGAGCGGCAGAGGGAGGGAGAGAACGAGAGAGAGAGAAGGAGGGAGAGAGAGAACGAGAGAGAGAGAGGGAGGGATGAGAGAGGGAGGGGAGAGAGAGGGAGGGATGAGAGAGGGAGAGAGAGGGAGGGATGAGAGAGGGAGAGAGAGAACGACAGAGAGAGAGAACGACAGAGAGGGAGAGAGAGGGAGGGATGAGAGAGGGAGAGAGAGGGAGGGATGAGAGAGGGAGAGAGAGGGAGGGAGAGGGAGAGAGAGAACGACAGAGAGAGAGAGACAGAGACAGAGGGAGAGTGAGAACAAGAGAGAGAGACAGAGGGAGGGGGATAACGTGGGAGAGAGAGAGAGAGAGAGGTGGATGGAAAAAAAGAGAAGAGTTCTGTGTCAGTGTGTGTTCATGATACACACGAGTAATTTGAACAATAATAGCGACAGAGAATCAGACACAGAGTCCAACATTTAAAACCTCTTATGTTTCCTCCTTTATCAAACCTACTGTTGTCTTATTATATTTAGTAATGACACTTGTTGAGTTCTGTTAGATTAGGATATAAGAACCTTTACACCATGCAGTGAAACTAATTTAAACTAAAGTAGAGAGGTTTTAAAGGAGGGCCAGACATTTTAAAGGCTCACACCTTTCACTGCAGGGTGATGTCATCCTCAAAGAATCACCATATGAATAAAGTTGACTCGACTTTATTTGGACAGAGCAGTTGAAGAATGAAAGGAAATGTCGGGAGAAAAAGTAGGGAATGACATGCACCAAGTAGTGACAGGATCAGAAGTGGAACCTGTGACCTCTGTACACGTCTGTATTACTATATGAGCTAAACCAGTGGTGCTCAACTGGTGTAGCCTCAGGACCCACCACCAACTCCTTTAGGAAAATAGAGACCCAAATTTCTGACAAGTTTTATTTCATGAAGAATTGTGCAGTTTGGACCTCATGTGGTACAAAACATGTGACAGAACAAAGAAATGGAACAAAACAAACATGTTTAAAAATCGCTTCATAGACTTTATGACACTATTTTTCCACGCACACAAACAGCTCTGTAACCCGCTTTTGGGTCCAGTTCCACCAGCTGAGAACCACTGAGCTAAACCAGTGTCCAGTCAGCCATATTTTAGGTTTAAAATGTCTTGACATGTATTAAAATTCCTCTTTGTTAAGTCTTTTTTTTGTGTTTGGCTGTTTGGGGGCAGTGAGCATATTGTCCTGATGAAATTTGGTCTGATTTCATTTTTATCTTTGTAGTGTTTGAGGAGAGAAGAGTAAAGGTGGTGGTTGTTGTTGTTGTTGTAATGGCGAGCAGTGACCACCAGATGTCAGACTAGACTCTTCTGTTCAAACATGAAGTACTAACAGTGAAAACTTCTCCTTCTCATTTACAGTGACTCTAATAAAACCCCAAACAATAAAAACAATGACTCGACAACACAAAGGTCTGATAGGTGCTTTTCTTTTTGTTGTTGTTTTGTTTACTTTTAAATTCTTTCATTTGCACATAAACCGTTCATACTGTAGTTTATTTTAGTTCATGTGTGCAACAGCGATAGACAGTAAAAGAAAAAGACAGACAGTTAGACAAAACGTGTGTATTTGTGTGTGTGTGTGTATATTTGTGTGTGTGTGTGTGTACTTGGCCTTGCATTGAGTGCACGTGCCCTTCTCCATAGAGATCAACAATAATGAAAGGCCCTGAATACAATTCCTTTGGTCCCTGTGCTCGCCAATGCATGATACAGCTATAATTGTACTGGGCAGACTGGCTCACACTGGTATAATCCACTCATAAGAGTCACACACACACACACAGACACACAAACAGACACACAAAGAGCAATAATCCACAGTGATCTGCCACCGGGGGTTTCCTCTCTTTGTTCATTATTGATGAGGACGAGGCAGAGGGAGGAGTGATTGTTGAAGCGTTTTTTTTTTTTTTTTATCCCGCTGAGCCAATTACTGTTTCTGTTTTTCACCTCTCTCCTCTCATGTTACTCCGACTGATCAAATTAAAGGCCATCAATCTGACCTTCTGAGAAAGAGAAAGTAAAGTAAAGCTATCTGCACACAAAAATCAAATGGAATAGACGGATTCATTGAGAAAATTGAAATAATCGTATTACTTTTTCTGCGAAGAACAAGATCATTTTGAGTAACTTCTATGTGAGAGTCGTAGATTGATTGATTGATTGGCTACAAAAAATGTTAAACAAATTTTACATCTTGTAACAGTTTCACATATTATGCAAAATACACTGCAAGTTATTCTAACAATAATATGTGTCTCTAGTCTGTCTACAAACCCCCCAATTATGAGAAAAGTCCATCCTCTCCGTCTTTTGCCTGCTCCACTTTTCAGAAAATGTGTGCTCAAACAGGCTGTTTGGAGATTTTCCCTTCATGACATCACAAAGGGCAGTAGCCCCTCCCCCAGGTGGGTGACACTCCCACAGCTAGGTGTTTGTTCTGCCCTCTGAGTCTGCCTTCTCACCGTAAACAATAGGACATGGAGTGAGAAAGTCCGAGACACCCAAGCCCCTTCCAGAGAGGGGGCGTGGTCACACACAGCTCATTTACATATTTAAAGGTACAGACACAGAAACAGCCTGTTCTGAGCAGGGCTGAAATAGAGGGGTTTATAGACATGATCAAATACAGGATCAGAGTGGATTTAGAATAAGAAACTTCACACACATGTTTTGGGGAGTTCTGAGACTTATTTAAAATTGTTAAAAAGGAGGAGAATATGTGACCTTCTACAAAAGCAAACGAGACAATCAGAGACAAGATTCAACTTTTGTTATGCCAAGATTGTCGATGAGTGACACATTTGACTTACGACAAGCCTATTTATGCAGGATGAAATCAGCAAAGAGATTAGACGTACCACCTTGTCCACCAGGGGGGCGTCAAAACCAACACCATGTGAAAGTTCCTCATGGGAGCTTTAAACTGGACCAAAAGTAAAATACAGACTTCGTAATCAGATGTGTTTTGAAGCGGGTTTTTTTGCTTGTTTGTGCACTGCTACCAACATTGAATGGACTTTGCCACTTCAGTGTTTTTATTGGAAGTTTGATATAAATGGTATTTTAAAAAAATAGTAAGTTTAAGTAATAAGTAAATAAGTTTATTTCTCACTGTAACAACTTTGTACATTAGCCCTTTTTGAGATTGTGATTCTGCCACAGCGCTGTCATGTACTTCAGCCTTAAATATGACTTCATACTTCAGGTTTAACAAGTGCAAGATAGACACCATCTTCTGTTTCTGTACACAGGAGCAGGCGCACAAACAAATACACACAAACACACACACACACAAACAACCTCCGATGAGCTGGTATTGATTGCTATTAATATGCGAGCCCCAGTAGCTTGTTGCTGCTCGGCTCTCACTTGTGGAGTGTGTGGGCGGCAACCAAAGCCATGGACAGGTATAAGTGAAGTGTGCGAGTGTGTGTGTGTGTGTGTGTGTGTGTGTGTGTGTGTGTGTGTGTGTGTGTGTGTGTGTGTGTGTGTGTGTGTGTGTGTGTGTGTGTGTGTGTGTGTGTGTGTGTGTGTGTGTGTGTGTGTGTGTGTGTGTGTGTGTGTCTGTGTGTGTGTCTGTGTGTGAGTGTGTGTGAAGGAGAAACAGCTAGAGACACACAGAGAAAGAGCGAGAATCTCTCCATCGTTGCAGCCGGGCAGCCCTGTTGGCTCCACACAGAGCAGACAGAGTGTGTGTGTTTGTGTGTGTCTCTGAGTGTGTGTGCGTGTGAGAGTGTGTGTGAAAGTGGGTGTGAGCAGCTGAGCGAGTTTTTGGTCGCTATGCACGTTGAGAGTGGCCGTCACTCCACTCTTCTCCGCTCATCCATGCTGGATTAAAAAACAACCTTTTTTTTTTTTGGACTCTTACACAGCTGTTTGGGACAAACACACACACAGAGACACACACACACACACTGTGACAGCTGCTGAAATGAGCGAGGAGGTTAAAGAGAAGGCTACGGGGAAGTCTGCTCATCGCAAGAAGAAAGGAAAGAAGGTAAAAAAAAAACGATCTAATCTGACTTTGTGGTTAGTAAACAACATGGAGTGGCTGCTTTACTTCAAACACAAAGTCAGTCTCTGTTTCTCGGACATGGACGGAGGAGACTCATTTCTCTATTTTACTCAAAACTTATAGAAAATCTTTAACAACTATGAAGTGTTTGAAATGAAAGGGTGACAACTGGCCGATTCAAATAGCTTATTTCAGATATCTAGGCATTGAAAGTTGCACGTTTGTGGATGTTGTTGATGGAGAGAGCCGCTCTTCATTATGGTGGCTGTTGGCTATTGTTAAGTAATGATTTCATGACAGAGCATTATCATGACATAGCAGGGATGCTAATGGTTAGTAAGGGTATTATTTTCATTTTATAATACAATATGTTCAGTCTTAATATTGTATTTATTTGCTGAAATGATCACTTTGTATGTTTTATCCTCTGAAGTAGCTCATTTGTGGGATATTATTGGATTCTTTTCTGGATTCCATCTATGTTTTTTTCTTGTTTTGCTGATGATACAATCTTTTATCTCTTCAATGTATCAAACCTTTTGTTGCTATTTTAGTTGAATTCCTTCTTTCTGCTACATGAAGTGTGACTGCAGGCTTGAAGCACCTGTTAACCTGCGAATGTGCCCAGCGAGCGTGAAGAAACAAAAGAGAGATCGTGTGTCAGACCGGGGAATAAAAAGGATGGGAAAGGGAGGTATAAAGATATTAAGGAGGCTTTTAGGAAATGGATGAGGTAAAAGGTGGAAGATGATGGAGCGAGAACAGTCTAGGGGGAGAAAAGGTGGTGGGGGGGGGAGAAGTAGGACAGGAGGTGAAAGAGACAACCAGATATTAAAAGAGAAGTGATGGAGATTAATTAAATGATGGTGTGAATTAATCAACACATCATAAATCTACATATATTTCTGCACCGCTATGAAAACATCCACCTTGAATTCATGGTAACAACAAAATGGAAAATGTCCCTTTGAGTCACAGCTGTGATGATCCCACAGCAGCATGACATCATCGGCGAGCCTGTATGGGCAGTAATTTGTCGTGATGATGATGATAATGCAGAAAAAAGCTTGTTCGGTGATTAAAATGGGTTATAGTGTGCTTTCTGGATTTATTGGCTCTACATTAGCCGGCTGTCTGGCTGAGTGGGTGGAGTTGTTTTGTGTGTGTGTGTGTTTATGTGTTCGGCTTTTGTTTAAGCCACAAAAACACAAAACCACATGAGAAAGAGAATCTGGAAAAGCTTTGGGATATTTGGTGCACTGGTTTATGAGTCAGATTGGGGATATTAGGACATATTGTACCTGAATCAATATTGAAACACTTCTTTTACCATCTTACTCTGAGAGATACAGGCTGAATATTCAACCATTTTTTTTTAAACGTTATTGGGTCTGTATTAGGCTATTAGCTAAACACAAAGCAATTATTAAGAATTATTAGTTTGCATTGATAAGTAGTCTAAAAGCAGTAATGATCTAGGGACAATTAGCTGAAGTAGGCTAGTTGCTAGGGAGCTAACTAGCTAGCCTCCTCATAGCATGCTAACAAAAGTCAGATACAATTGCTCCCTCTTTTTTTTAAATCTATAAGACTACCAGGCTGTTTATGTTTTTCTGTTTTCTGTCCACACATCAAAAAGAGAAAAATCCCTTTGAGCTAACAAGCTAGCCGTCAACATTTTGGTATTGGCTTAGCTTGCCACCTGACAGTCCTAGCTAATCTTGATGTTTCAAGACGAGAGCGGTGTATCAGCAGCAGAAATTTCAAACCACACATCCTATTATCTGAAACATAGAATAGGTAAATTGTCTGTAACTCTAAAAAACAACCTCTATGTTGGAGATAATGCTAGCTGACTGACTGATAAAGCCGACTGAACACTTCCTACTGATGGTTACAATAATTAATGTCCACAGATGGCTAGGTTTAGGCGCTAATGTCTTGGTTAAAGATTATATTTTTGCCAAAATAGTTCACCACTAAGGCTGGGAAGCTTGAGTTACATCAGTATCACAAGATGGCACTATAAATGTGGCTAAGTAAATTAACTTGTCTTTTGGTTTAACATGCGACAAAACCTCCAGTCTTAAGGCTGAAATTAGTTTTTTTTACGTCTGGGCCTTTACATTTTTCTGGTTGTATAATTTTCTCATTGCAGACTTGATTTCTTACTATGGGCACCTGTCTTATAAATTATGTCAAACTTTAAACATTTTGTACGATGACTTGTACAACAAATGAGAAGGTTAGTTATTACAGGAGGCTAGATGTTGAAACAAAGCTAACAAGCTGCAATAACTTTGGTTATTGATTTATTTTTGTCCCTCTTGCTCTCAAAGGCTAACAAAATATCTTGTAATAGTTCAATTAGATTTACTTTGAAGATTCCTTTAAGTGATATATTAAAAATACATTATTTGAATGTTTAAAATGCTGACGTAATCAGGCGTCAAAAACTAAAAAAAAAAATGTGATTTGTATGCATTTTCATCAAGAAAGTAAAATTAAGATTTTGGCTTCTCATTATTGGATGCTCACATTTAGCTCTTCACAGTTTTTGTTTTGCGATGAAAAGAGTCTTACTCTGATGACTGCATGGTCCTATCAAGGAGGAAAAGCTGCAGTTGTGTGTTTCTGTGCATTGCTGTGTGTGTGTATTTCTTTAGAAAAACCTATATTGCGGTGAGAAAAGCTGCTGGCTAAGCACCTTTATTCAATAGGATACAGCCTTATGTTTAGTCAGCTGTTCTTAATGGCCTCCCAGTGCGCACATACACTAATACACATACACTGTGGTCTTCTCTATTTATTTTGTGTAACAGGTGCTTTGGCTTCCAGCGGACAAATAATGCAATATAGTGTGTATGATTAAGTACATACTTTTAATAATATATCTACTCTACGTCCTTTGGAAGGGACATGGCTTTCAGAGTTTATATCTCTGTATGTTCGACTTTTATCCGCCCAGAGATTAATGATTCTTTTTGTGTTTGGAGCGTGGAACTGAGGGAGAGAGAGAGAAAGGGAGCTGGAGCCCGAAAGAAAGGACCAGAAAATTAGAGGAGGAGCCAAACTGGGTGGGGAGGGAGAGATTGAGGAGTGGAGAAAAACAAAAAGCAAAGGGGAGAGAGAGAGAGAGTAGAGAGAGTGAGGATGAAGGGAGACTGGAGGTGAGGAAGGGAGACAAAAGGGGTGGGGGGGGGGAAGAGCTGGAGTGACAACCTCCAAGACATTGATGAGGGACGACTGTTGTGTTGCTAAGATCCTGCGAGGAAGAGACGGTGGAGAATTAAAAGGGGAGAGTCTAGAGGGGAGAGAAGCAGATTTAAAAGAAGGAAGTGCAGGGTAAAAAAAAAAAGAGAAGCTTGATGGCTCTATTTAAAGGAAGGAAGCAAGGAGGCAGATGAAGAGAATGGTGGGCAGAGAGTGAAGAGGAGGAAACTAGAGGAAGGCTATTAAAGGTGCGAGTAGACGAGATAAAACGAGAGATCAGGAAAAAACTGAAAATGAAGGAGAGGAGTGTGTTTTTTTGAGTTCCTCTCCACCGCTCTCCTCAACCTGTTGCTATGGGACACAATGCGTGGTGATGGAAAAAAAACAAAACAACAACAGTAAAAACAATGAGAGAATGACAAATCACAGTTCATTGTGTGAGTGAGTAACCAGCGAAGAAACATCACATTACAAAAAAGGAGACAATTGAATGCTTGCATCGTGTGGGTGTGTTTAAGGTGAAAGGAGGATATTTATGGGAGAAATGTTGCTACAGTTCAGTGAAGAAGACCTCATGTTAATGATCGTGTGCTGATGATGTTAGAGAGCGATCCAGTTGTAGCCCATCCTTTTCTAATGCAGCCGCTTCAGCTTTCACTCCCTGATAACATTATTCCATTTGATCAATTATGAATCAGAAGATCTTTATCACTTCATCAATACATACTTCCTCGCGCTGCATTAGAGACATGATGTTTTCTGGGATGTCCGACCCTCAGATTCTTGTGAACGCAATATTTAATATCGTGACTCTCCTCTTGGTGGCTCCGTGACCCCACCCCCCCCCACCCCCCCAACCTTGGGGATCCAACCGCCTGCTTCAGCTACGCCTCGACGTCCCTTGGTGGACGAGGCCTCGGGGAATTGCCAAAGCAGGAAAAGATGTTTATTGATCTTTGACAAAACAAACAAACAAACAATCAGCTGATCATATTACATGAACTTGCCAAAAGGTAAAAACCAACTATGCTAAGTGATGACTCAGAGCAATTCTTGGACAATGTTTTTTTTATTTTTTATGTAGATGATTAGATTTTTATTACAATGTTAGGAATAAAACAAAGTGCTCTGACCTATTGTTCCCAAGCCAGAGCAGGTATTTAATACAACTGATTGCTAGCTCTGGTTCCCTTGAAATAAATTATATTCCACTCAAAATTTAACCCGATGACCCTTTCATTATCAGTTCAAACAGTCATCAACAAGATAAAAAATGTTTGACTGAGTGCAAAACTAAATATATAACACCGTGACACATCACACTTCTGTATCTGTAATTACATGCCAGAGGTCCTCTGTGAATATCAGTGGAAACGGGGAGTGAGACCTGAGAGCTCAGCAGGTGTGTTAATAGACGTTACTATGACAACCGAAAGCCCGCTGGGAGAGGGAGGAAGTGAGAGAAGCAGCTCTGAGCGCTGGAAGTTAGTCATCAGTGTAGAGATGAATTAAATCCAGTTAAATGTTGAATACGGAGCTGCATGGTTTTAACTGGAAATCTTAACATGAAGTGAAGTTAGAAATGAAAAATTGTTGAACTGGATGAACCCAGAGGACAAAAAAAACAAATTGATATGATCAGCCACGCCCTGATCCCGGTGTGTGTGCAGTTATACACACACATACACTGCCTGGTATTCATTTTACGTCTTTACAGGGTAACTCAAAGCCCGTCCGGTCGAGTCTGGTAACCGAGGAGGGGGATTGGAAGATGAGGACAGAGGATCCTTTGAGGCAAATACTTCCACCGAGAAATACCTCAGCAGAGTGCGGCGGGGAAGTTGGCACCCAAATGCAAAATTAAATCATCAATCTGCTCAAATGTGTCACTTTTCTTGCCTTAAAACCACAGAAAAACTTGATTTTAGCAGCTGTAGAGAACCAATTTTCCTAAATGATTAGCATAGAAGTGCTAATCAAAGCACAGATATTCACAATTTGTGAGGTTTTTGAAGGATTTGGTGTTTTTTTTTCCCCTCCGTTAAAAGCTGACAGAAGCCGCTCTCATTCTCCCAATAATTGCAGCTCCACTTGAATAAAAACATCCCATCTGTTCGAGGGAGGTGAGCGGCTCACATATATGCATGATGTATCAGTGTTTTTGTGCTGTTTTGCTTCAGAGAAGTGGACGAATTTGCTTATGTAACATGGCTGCCCACGTTCAGTCATTTCCAACCCACACCCTCTCTAATGTCAATACTGTCAATGCTTTCAATAGGCATGAAGTGGAAGCTTCAGCACTTTGCCAATCTGATTTAGACTAAGTTGCAAAGTAAGAAAAGAAGCAGTTGGGATGAAATTGCACTTTGTCATTTTGAAGCATTTCAGAGGGGGGGGTTAGCTCTGGGAAAATGATTTTATTGCCTCTTGGATTGGTCGAGGAAGGCGTGTTTTCATGTGAAAGTAGACGTCTTTACAGCAGCAAAGTCACATTTAAAATCAGACATATCGAGCTCTGTTGGTCCCAGACGGCATGAGAGTCATTCCACCTTGGCCTGAGCGTTCTCCTCTTCCAGAGAGGTGCATGGAGCTGGGCGGAGTCGGGACAGGTTACTCTACACCCGGGTGTAATCCCAGCTGGAATGCCCTCTGCACAGCGTTTTTAGTGAGCGTCGGATCTGGCTGCCCCTCTCATAGCACTCCATCATTCCTGCAGAGACGGACGCTGCCAGAGAAACCCGAGCACACTTCAGTCACAGTCGCGGATAGCTCTGATAGACTTTGGCCAGGTTGTAGTACGGATGGCGATTGCCACAGACCCGTACTCTGAGAGCAGGAAGCGTTGGCTGCCGAGGGGTGAAACATTAACTGATGAGACGTTCATTCTGAAATGCTGCTGGCGCTCTGAGAAACTCAGCTATGTTGTCCTCAAGTCACACCCACCAGATGAATCCCCCCTCTAGAATGAAGGCATGGGAAAGATGTAGCACCAACAGGGGGCAGTGCAGCAACCAAAGAAGTTTGTAAATGTTTCCTGATTTAGTCATGAATAATGCTGCAGACTGGTGTCATTTTTATTTATTTCTTTAAGTGGTGTAACAGAGCTTGGATGAGTTTCCCACAGGAAACAGTAAAGCCTTTAGACCCAGATGCATCAGATGTATTGAATATATGGTGCTTATTATGTGTCTTACATAAAAAAGGAGAGGAATCAGTGCAGCTCCTGAGTGAGTTTTTCCCCGCTTCTTTTCCATTCACCATTTTTATAATAACCGCGGTAGTTCTCTTTTCTCTTAGCGTAATATGCTATCTTCTATTTCCTAGATTCTGTGTCTTATTCTACTTTATTTTGGATGTTTATTTGAACCTTTCTGTTTTTGTTTTTGCTGTTTTCATCCTCTATCTTTTTCCGGTGGTAAACAGACCATCTTCTTCTTTTTTAATTATAAGTTATTCCCTGAGCCTTTCTGCCTTTTACTGGATCAAACAGATGAAGAGGAAATGTTAGGAGAAGAGTGGGAGGGTGACATGCATGCAGCAAAGGGCTGAGGTCGGATTTGAACCCACGGCCGCTGGGATGAAGACTATATAGCCTACGTACATTGACCGCGGGACATAAGCGCTAGACCATCGGTTCCCCCATCTTCAAATTGTTACCCCAGACTATTTTTTGTGGATTATTTTGTTCCTCTGGATTCTGTTAGAGCTGCATCCAAAGCATCGGCCTGATATAGAGAAACAGCCGACCTCAGCACGCCGGCAGTGACCAATCAGATTCAAGTTTTCAACACAGCTGTGTTATAATCCACTTTAACAACCTGCTCGCTGAATATTATCACAGAGTCAGAGAAAATGAATCCATATTTTATCATACCGATAGGGCTATAAGAAAATAAATAAAAGAACTCTTCTTTATTTCAAACTGAGTGACTTATAGTTAGAGAGTGAAGTGGGTGGCCATTGACTCCAAACATCCGCTTACCTTTTGCTTCCCTTTCCAGAAGATTATTGTTACAGTGAAGGACTCTCCTGCTCTGAAAAAGGTCACAGCTGGAATAATACTCCTCAAAAGGTCAAGAGCTGAATTCAAAGCTCTTCACATGCTGAGAGTTTAGTCTGCAGTTCAGACCGCTGAGTCAACCCCGAGCGTCCCTGAATCTCAGAAGAAAAGCCCACGCAGAAAATCAGATCATCAAAACCAAAAAAAAAAGAACGAGACACTGTCCCTCTGTGACCGCATATTTAATAAAGAACTGATAAGAAAAGTACAACATCTTCAAAGCCGCCTCAGCATTTATGAACTCTGCAGAAGTTTCTCCCTATATTTCACCCACACCTATAAATATATATATATATATTATCTGGGTACATATTGTAGCCAAATAAGCAGCACACATTATAATGATGCTGCTGATATTCTTTAAGGTGAGGGTTCCTCCTGCCAGCGCGCTCCTTTAGAGCCAACATATTGTGTTTTTGCTGAGGCAGCCGTGGAGCAGAGTGCTGCGCTTGGCTCTATTTCTCACACTTCATGGGAACAGGATGAAGCTCTAATCTGTTAGCGTTTGTTCAACGTACAGTACGGCTCCCTCTACACAGCCTCTAACGCTCCTACACACACACACACACACATAGAGACATCACTGGATGATGAATGTAAAGGGTGAGAGAGAGAGAGAGAGTAAAACAAAGAGATATCATCCTGGACTCGATGAATCTGTTCCAAATGTTTTTCCTCTGCGTTTGCCTCGCTCAGCAGATCACTGAAATCTGGACTGCAGACCTTCAAGATCTGTCTTTAATCAGCTGCTAATCCTCCGCAAGAAAGGGTGTCTGTACCACATCCATCAGTCATGACATGGATCTTATAATCCATGATCCAGTGGTCTATCCATGTTGACTCATCTGCAGATGGATCGAAGGTCAATAAACAGTCAGAAATGATTCGTATCATGAGGCCTAATTGGTCTCCATGTTAAGCTTTGTTGACATCATTACAGCAAACACTAATATCTTATCAACAACTAGAGTGTTTATGTTGTGAATCATGGTAAACACTTGATAAATATGTACATTCCCTGCAACTTCTCCAGAAAAGCAAGATTTTTAAGACCAATACTTGATATTTTAGTGTTAGAAAAAACATCAATTAACATAAATATGATGCCTTGAATAAGTATAAGGCATCATTACACTTGTCAACACTTAATTTATTTTTCAAACCTTGAAGTCAAACAGACTTCATTTGATTTTTTACCACTTAAAGAAATAGCGTGCTGCATTTTAAATAGAGCAGAGATCAAGTTTATCCTCTGTAAATGTCTCTCTGATTCATGACTGTCTACAATGAGTGAGAAGCTCAAGTCCCGCTGGCTGTATTGTTGTTGGAGCTGTGTTTACATCATGTTTACATGGACGGGACGGCCAACTCCTCCCCCTTGCGTATAAAAGCTGTTTTAGTCAGGACTAGAGGAAAAAATAACATACTCAATGTTTATTTGAATGTAACGTACACATTTTTAGATCATGTTCATTCTGATCGTGCAATGTGAAGCTACAAACTAATTAAAGAGTGCTAACATTAGCCTGCTAACACAACAATGGTCGGAGGTTCGATCCCTAGCTCCTGCAGAAACATGTCAGATGTGTCCTTGGGCAGGACACTTAACCCCAAGTTAAGCAGCATAAATGTGTATAAATGGGAAAAGTTAACACTGATGGCCACTTGACATTGCAACCTCTACAATCAGTGTGTGAATGAGTAGTCAGAAGACAAGAAAAGCACTCAAGTCCATTTACCATTTTACCACATGTTCCTCTTTTCTGTGAGCTCGTTACCTCTTGAATCCTTTGAACTTTCCAGTTATAAGAGTTGTCTGTCTTATTTCTCGTTTAGTGATGACCATAGCCTGTACGGTCTCTATTTAAGGAGGTCACTTGTATTATGGCTGACAACATCCTGCAGGATTTATTGAAGTATTATCTGTTTTATTTCATTGACTCTTCTCTGCATGGCAAATGATAGAACATGAGAAATATATTTTTCTCGTGTTGAAGATATAACTGATACAGCAATGTATTCAACTACGGTAATATACTGTAAATGCACAGAATCGTCGAAATATGATTTATCATACAGTTTGTATTTCCAATTAGCCAAGAGGGGTTAAGTTCTGCCATCAAACAGTGGAAAGCTTAGGCATGTTTGAGTGTTGGTGTGTTTCTGCACGGTGGTGAACATATTGAGCTAGTTGTCATTTTAATAGCTTATTCCCCAGGCTCATTTCAGTTTATTAAAAAAAGAAACAAACTGCTTCCATTTATTTTTTTATTTGATGTGCAGAAGCTAGTGTAGCATGTACAAGTTTTAATAAATCCCATTGGTGGATAAGGTTATTGCTGATATAAAGCTTCCTCCAGTAATACTTGGAAATGTAAAATGTGCACACATGCCGTAAAAGCTAGCTGGTAAATTAGCTTAATGTGAGAGTGACTGAGTAAGCAGCAGAGGTTTGCAGAAAAGCTGGCAGAGAGTCAGCTACAGATCAATGTTCAGGATCTACAGCAGCAGTACAGCACTGGAGATCCACTCATAGTAATGTCTTCCCCGATGTACTACGCATGAGAAGAAGAAAAAGTGCCAGCGCTGGTTATAGGCAATGTAGTGAAATATTTCCAGTAAAACAGAGCAGGCCTTTAAGCTGAATGTGCGATATGGACAGAGAACAAAAAACATTTTACCTTATTTTCTAAGGTGATTCCATCATCACTGCTGCTTCTTCAAAAACAATTAATAATCTAGGTATGTCAGGATACCATTTCTTCCTTTCTTATACAGATTATGGATACCAAAACTTGCATCTTGCTAACGTAAGGTAGCCCTCTAACTTCAGTGCAAAAACGTAGTCCCATGCATTATTCATATAATTTTTAGCAGCTGTATGGCTACTTCTGATCATGTTTGGATGTCATATGAGAGATTTTGCGTTTTTTTCTAGCTCAAGACACAGAAGGAAACTTTGTTGTTAGTGCTAATACTACACATACTTTAATCATTATTACGGCATAATAGCTATAAATCCATTTTACTCGTTGTTCCGTCTTTCTCTTTCTGCATCTCCCTCCCTCCTCTCCACCCCAACACATTCTCAGAAGATGGTCTGTTGAACTGGAGTCTGCTCGAGCTTTCACTGCCACTGGAACTTTGCTAAATGTTGCTTAGTGCTGTGCTCATAGTGGATAAATGTTAAATAATATACCAAAGAGTATGATCTAGACCTGCTCTTTTTTTATAAAGTTTGTTGAAATAACATTTGTTATGAATTGGGGCTGTACAAATAAAGATTGAGACCTGCTTGAGTTTGGCTAAATTAAGCTAAGCTGGCACCTTGCCTCCTCTCCTCACCTCCTGCACTTTACCGAAAGATTTTAGGCAGGATACTTCTGTATTTTGTGTTTTTTTTAAATCATTTTTTATCAAACTTTAACTTTAAAAATATCAGCATTATAATGTTCAATGGGAAAACTGTCAGATGCTGACTTCAGCTAGCTCTGTTGTTTGCTAACATGACCTGATATTTCATTGGGATTTAGGTCCTGTTTGCTGCATCAAAACAGTAGTTGCCGTTGACAGCCATACGATGAATTATCACCGTTTAGTCTGCTAGAAGAAAATATTAGCCTGTAGGATATCTAAGGGAAAAAATTAAATGTTAGCGTGGCCCCTGATAATTCTTCTGAAAACAGAAAGTACACCTCAAAGAAAATGTTTGACAAGACAACAAAGAGCTTCGAGGACTTCCTGTCATGAGGCGTTTGTTCGTGTCTGTGGAGGAGTTCAGGTACAGGGCGCGGATAAAGAGCTAAGTGAAAGTGTGGTATGATTAAGCTAATCTGACTACGTTACCATGGCAACTGGAGTGTGCAGAAGGTGATGTAATTGTTTTGGAGGGAAACATCCATCTCTGTTTCTCTTTTGTATTTGAATCAGTGTTTCTCACACTTTCTGATTCCCCTTGATCGACCTGCTCTTCGTCCTCGTCTTTACTCGTTCGCTTGATATTTATCGAACACTGTGTGGAGATCTCTTTTTGTCCTATAGGCCTACTATCTTTGTTCGCATGCACCATCACTGTACCTCCCTCCCTCCCCTCCTCTTTCTTTGCCTCCTTACTTGCTTTCTATGAAATTTCAAATGGCTGAGAAGCTGAGTGCAGCTTGTTTACTTCCATTACAGTACATCGCAGAAAGAGATAGGGCAGTAATATAAGACATAAAGTGCAGACTTACTGTACATCTCAATGTTTGAGAAGCAAACTGGGAGGAGCTGTTTTAACACAAGAAAGCAAATCTGTTTAGTTCACTTTCCCCTATAGCAATTGTTATTGTTTAAACAGATAATCCAGTACTTTTAGCAATTTTTTAAGATGTATTTTTGGGGCTTTTTATGCCTGCATTACAGAGACAAGATACTGAATAGAGTCGGAAATCAGGGAGAAAGAGATTTGAACCCTGGATGTCCACAATTCCCCCACTTGTGAATTTTGAAGTGTCCTTTAAAAGGCGGTTTGCGGTTGCTAACAAGTGGCTAAATGAAACCATGGTGCGTTTGTCTGGGACACTAAACGTCATCATCTCTGTTTGAAGTTACAATTAGACAAAAGTCCTGTAGGTTTAATTTTTTGGGTTAAAGCAAACATTTGGTTAATAAACATTTTACAAGGCTACACATTCACTAGCTAGTCAAAACTGCTAGTTAGCTTGTCGGAGACATACTGAGGCTTAGTGGTGGTGACGTTGAAGCAATGCGACCATGGTGTAGTTCACTTGTAGCATAACGTTAGCTTTTTTTAACTTCTTGGGATTGCATTAAAGTGGTGTTCATTTGTGAAGATTATCTTTCTAAAACCAACATGCGAAAGCATGATAAACGTGTGTTTGCATCAGAGCTTATTTTCTGCAATGATCTAAAATCCCATAAGGTTTTTTTCTAAAGACACCATGGTGATCACCAGTGTGGTTTTGGTGCGGTGAGTCCCATCACTCTTTGGGTGAGTTTGATTGTCTCGATGAGTCACTAAATGTGTTTGTGTGTCTCAGTTTGACCGAGTTATGACTCCATATATGACACATCATGAGTCACCCTGATGTTTCTGTAACCGTTTATAGTCTCGGCCAGTAAAGGCAAGTGGAAGACAACAAACCATATATGAAGTAAACAAAAGGAACAAGTGCAGTGATAATGTAAAAGCAGAGAGGCAGAGGGGGTTTGTGAACAGGAACATTGAGAGTACTGGCAGGTCGCCTGCTGGAAAAACCCAAACTGTTCCTCACACACACTGAGACGCACGTCATCAGAGTGTGTGTGTGTGTGTTTGTGTGTACTACCAGTGAAGACTGTGTGTGTACACATACAGTAAAAAGTGGCATCATAAATCATGTCTTATTACACTGAAGATGCAGCCAGCGAGCACATATGATCTGCTTTTACTGCCACTTAAACAAACAGAACACCTCCCAGAGCATTATCAAAGAAACAAACATGCCCTCCTCCTCTTAATGGCTTCAGCCTATTTATCTTTGTCACTTACTAAATACACACATACACACACATGCACAGACACACACCAATATTCACTATGTAAAATCAGCACATAAAAAGCACTCATGTTCAATAAGAAGAACAGTTTGAAGGCTAAGTGTAAAAACATCTCTGAGCTGACAATAAATCTGATTTAGTGATCATTTATTTTATTATTAATGTCAGTTTCAGTGTTTGAATATTTGCCTTTCTTGTTCAAACTCATGTTTCATGCCACTTAGACTTTGTTATTTTTTATGATTTCTTATGCATATTTTTTTTTAAAAAGGAAGAAGAAACAATGAACACAGACAGTAGTGATATGTTCCTCTATTTTTATGAATGTAAAACAGGTGAATCTGCTTAATTAATCACTATATCTGGTTCAAATTGATAATTTACTGCAACTATAAAAGTACTTCAAATTTTGCAGTATGATTTCACATTATTGCATTTTTCATATTAAAACTATTGGTAAGCATCAACTTAACAAAATTTTTAATCTTATTTTTTTATTGTTGAAGTACTTTAACTCATTTCTTTAACGCTGTTCTCTTTGTTCTCTGTCTTGTAATTTTTCTTGTATATTATTCATCATAAACAAAAACATGGCAACTTTTTTTTCTTTGCATGAAGCTGCAAAAAAAAGAAATTGCATCTGTGCTTTTTTTGTGCAGCAGAAAGTATGACAGCATCTTCACTGACTTCCAGCAATATAGGAATCCTTGTTCAATTTGTTAATTTGCCTAACATCACCTGTGCTGCAATATGTGACTATTACAGATACTACCATGCTTCATCATGCTCTAATAAGCAGTTTTCCATGTTTACTTATGAAGAGAGAAAGATGGCTGATACCTGGAGACCCAATAACCTACTTTCCAAGATCACTATCTGCTTCTTCATCACTTTCTCACCTCTCTCTCTCTCTCTCTCTCTTTCTCTTTCTTCTGCCTCTTCTCTCCTCTCTGATACACCTCCTCATTTCTCTCCTCCATCCTTTCCTCCCCTCCATCTCTCCTCCCCTCTCCTGCCGGCAACTTCATGCCTGCTTCTTGATGTGTTGCCATGACAGCATGCCAAGGTGTCGTCTCCAGGGTCATTTGCATGGCTCTACTGAGCATGCCCAGCAGAGTGAGGTCAGGATACCCGTTCTGAAGTGGCTGCATCCTGTTGAGCTCGAACATGAACACTGTGTGTGTGTGTGTGTGTGTGTGTGTGTGTGTGCGTGCGTGCGTGCGTGTGTGTGTACATGGATTAGGATGATTAGTATCTTTAATGGAAAGTTCATGACTAATTAACCTTTATAATGTCAGATGGGTTTATCATTCCACATGGAGTATGTGGCTTCATAACACACACACACACACACACACACACACACACACACACACATCAAGAAGAGTATTATGGATGTATAAGTATACGTTCTCCAGAGACGGTCAAATCAAAGTGTCATTTCAGATAATCTTAAAGAGGTTTTGTTTTAGCTTCACTCATTACGAGAGTGATCATCTGTGACTTCTGAACAATTTATTGAACGTGTTAGCGTCTTGTAACGAGGCTAAAAATACACTACACTTGTATGCTTGTTATGAGAGACGCAAGTGAACAAGACCTCTGCAACCATGACTTCAAATTGATATTGTAATCCAACAAGAGCTGTAGATGTAAAATAAATACAACCTAACATTACCCGCCTTTGATGAGTAATTAACCTTTATATTTAAACCTGCAGCAGGTGATTAGGTTCTTTTCTCACTCTGCATTCCTACACACACACAACATATTAACTAATATTCTTCTGTTATTTTTACATAAGACTAGAAAGTAAAAAAACCACACTGTTAAATCTTTGCAGGATATAATACGTCACAATCCGCATTAATGTTTAAAAAGCAGGTTTAAGTTCCTTGATAAGATCTATCTGTCGCTGTGGAGGGATATGAAATATGAAGGAGGTCTGATGTGGACTGATTTGGCCTCATCGCAGCGTAGGGATACTCTCGCTCACCGTGCTATTTGTGGCTCGTGCATCCGGTTGCCGTGGAGACAGCTGGCAGAGAGCCAGCAGGAGACTGAGGCTGACCTCAGACAAAAAAGACCAAAACAGACAAAACAGACAGGTGGATGTAAACACTGCAGACAGACAGATGACTGACATGTCTCTCTCTCTCTCTCTCTTTGTCTCTCTCTCTCTCTTTAGGTAAGTGACCGGGATGCTCCCTCTCCCTTTGGTGGTCTCATTTAACCCTTGTGCGTCTCCTGTACCTCGGCCTACAAGCTGTTTCCTACTTCCTCTTTTTTTAAACTTCTGCAGGTAAACAAACATTTGAAACATAACTTTACTAACTATACACACCCGGGCATCAGCTGGGGACAAATCTTGAGAAGAAGTTCTTCAAGAGAAAAAAAAAAGGATCACAAATTTACATTTGATCAAGTGATGCATTTTTTTTTTAATCGGACAAAACCTCCAGTTTGTATTGCTCTGAACGCTTCAGTAGGATTTGACTGGAGTGGGGTATGCCAGGTCTGTGCGACAAAAAAACAAGCCCAATGGCCAATCAACACCAGCCCCTAAAAAACGCCGGAAATCAAGGGAGGAGTGATACATATTGTGAAAAGTCCCAGTGAGGTCGGTGTATAGTCCAATTCCTACAGGACAGTTTTGCGGGCGCCACCATGTTGTGGTGGAATGTCAGCGTCTGTCGCTGCCTGTTTGTTGTGACAGCAGCTCTCAGAGTTGGATTAAAAACGTCAGATAGCTGCTGATGAAGGAACCGGCAGTATATGCCACATATGAGTGGGATAACATTTGAATGTTGATTTAACCTAGTGTCAAGGATTGCTTGCATTCTGGGATTATCCAAGTTTTTTGGGTCTGGTCTGGTCCACTTATGTGGCTGCAGCTCTTTATTTTATTGTTTTTAAAGATTTATTTTGGTCTTTTTGTGCCTTTTTAATGGAGAGACAGGACAGTGGATAGAGCCGGAAGTCAGGGAGAGAGAGAGTGGGGAATGACATGCAGGAAAGGAGCCACAGGCTGGATCCGAACCTGGGCCGCCCACTTGGAAGACTACAGCCTCCATAAATGGTGGCGCGCGCACTAACCGCTGCACCACCAGCGACCCGGCTGCATCTCATTTCTGATGGAAGCTAACCGTTGTGTCTCCGCTGTCATCACAGAGAATAGAAAAAGTGGATGTGTGTGGTGCACAGGTGAAAGGTGTGATGGAAGAGAAATGTTGAAAGTCTATTTACAGTGTGTTGAACTCCTGGTGTCGGCTTTATTTCTTGGGTGACACGGGAAGAAATAAAGAGTGTAATAAAGAGTTATAGAGTGTGAATCAGACAGAATGGAGAGACGGAGAGTCAGGGGGAGGGGGAGAGAGAGAGGTTGTGATCTGTCTAAACAATCAGAGAGTTTCCCAGACGAGACAGCTGAGAGAAACCTCCAGGGCTGCAATCTGATGTGCCAGATCGTTTATTTGTGTCTTTATGAAGCCTGACAAATACCCGATACTTGAGAACAACACCAGTATTGACTGGCATTGACTGGTATTACTGCAGGAACAGATGAATGACGTCACTCCGGCTTTGTCCTTCTCTGTGATCATGATGCAGTGTACAGGCTGAACCAACACACAACAATGATGTGTTACCCACAGGTCATCCAGGAGTCCTGCTCTTGGTGATAAGACTCGACAATCAGCAGGTTTAAAGGTGTTCAACACGATAAGGAACGACTACAGCTTGATGTTGGAGAACCTCAAATAAACTCTGAGATAAATCCCCTTCAACACGATGTTTAATCCCATATCAGTGTCTCTAAACGTCTTTCTTTGTGTTCAGGGCTCCTGGTTTGCCGGTGTAACTACACTAAGCTCTATGGTTTCTGGGTAATGTAGTCGTCAAGCTTGCAGCTGGTTGTGGTTCACATGTCGGCAGTGTGCGAGGTTTCTAAGTGGAGGTTGGAGCCATAATGAAGCCGTGTGTTTATAGAAGACTTTAATTGCATCTAATGTGAGGTTGTTTGATATTGATCCAGGATGTGGTGGTGGTGGGACGTAATGCAGGGTACATGAGTGTCATCAATTATGGGAACACTGAAATGTAACCACAGAAAATATGATGTTTTGAATGAGATGAGTTGTGTCTACTTTACAACAAGTGAGTGACAGTAAAAACCCTTCCTTAAGGTTTTCTTTAAGACCAACTTTGAGCCTGATTCGGTGATAAAAACACTTCCCTTTGTGCATTAGGGAGCAGCCATGTTTGTGTTTTAAAGGTTGGTTTATCTTTTGTTATAAGGATGTGTTTGAGGAGTGTTTGGTTCAGTTAGACCGGAGGGTACAACGCACCGGTGGGAAAAAAAGCTAGCATGATTACATAGAGTTAATAACATGAACACATACACAGAGGTGTTTAAAGAAACCTGCTGGAGGAAAGTGTCAGCCTGACTGAAAATCGTTTTTTTGGGCCTGATACTGAAAATTGATATTTGGGGAGAGAAAAAAATCTGATACCGATAGGCCGATATCTTTCTTAGATCTATGTTTGATTATACACATCACTTGTGTTGATCGCTTGATATCAAAGAGTTGGGGTCTTTTGCCTGCTTTTTGTAAGGTGTCTCGAGGTTACATTTATTATGAATTGGCACTACAATTCTGCATCCGTGGATAAACGCTAACTCAAGGTTCACCCTAAATTTAGAACGAGCTTGATTGGTGAGGTGACTCTGATTGGTATTTCGCCTCACTATGATCAGATTTTCTCTTATTTGCCTTCCATGTCCTAATCTGTCATGATCGCCTGTTTGAATGGCGTCCAATCGCTGAATTGTATCCACTCCTAAACTCACCTGCACGCTGTCACTGGCTGAGGGAAACACACCATCTCCCAGCCCGGTTATGTCCTGAGTCAACCAAAACATGAAAATGCAGTCAGAGGACAGAGTCACCACCACACATGTACGGAGGCCCAGAAGTGATGATTGAGCGGCTTTACTTTCCTATAAGTCTGTTTTTATTGTTTAGGAAAAAGCTACTGAATATTGTTAAATCTTTTTGTAAGCAAGAAAAGTAAACTCATAATTCATGCTGTTGTTGATTTAAAACCCAGAACACGTCTCTGCAATTCAGAATAAGGGAATAAAAGAGGACAAGAACTCAAAAGCCTGTAAACGATTACCGAGCTTTAACTATTAGAGACGTGTTATAATGAAGAGTAAGATAAATTAAAGAGGAGACAGTCCACTTTGGAAATGTGTCGATTGTTAAATGCAGAGCCCTGATGTGAACTTACTCTGACACTAAAAGCGAGGTCTTTTAGGGTCGACAAGTTTTACTCCCGTCGTTCGTCTTCCAGCTGGATCTCAGCCGAGCTGACAGAAACACAGAGTGAGAGCCGAGTCTTTATTGATGCAGGACGGAGCGCTTTATTCTAATGAAACACTTAAGGAAGCACATGTCTGATCAGATTTGACGTCCGCTGCTATTTAATTCTTTTGACAGTGAAGCAGGAATGATGAACTGCTGGATTCATGCAACAACAACAAAATAAGTAATTTGAGCCAGATTGATGCAGAATTCAACCAATCAAAGCCCGAGGCACCAGGAAATGATTGATGTTAAGATTCATGAAATAAGGCTAATACGTTTCATTGGTTAGTTGAACTGTTATGAAATTCATGAATTCATATTTTGGAATAAATAACAGCGTGCCGTCTTTTGTTTCCAAACTGTGATTCTTTTCTGTATGTGCAATGCTGCCTCTCAGTGGTCAGAAGAAGAACTACATCTATTAGGATTATTATCATCTAATAACCCGAGCATCATGCACAAAGGTAAGAAAAGATTTCACATGAGCATTAATCTGTTGTTTATATCGGCTGTTATTTTGGCAGTTAAACA
The DNA here is from genome assembly GCF_963930695.1 of Labrus bergylta. Classification (NCBI taxonomy): domain Eukaryota; kingdom Metazoa; phylum Chordata; class Actinopteri; order Labriformes; family Labridae; genus Labrus; species Labrus bergylta. The sequence goes on along the minus strand of NC_089215.1, from coordinate 3,983,816 downwards.
CAAACAAACCACCTGAGAGTGAAAATATTGATTTACAAGTCAAAGTATCACAAAATGTTCTTGTCCAAGTGATGCAGAGAAAGCCAGAAAGACACAAACACTTTAATTTGTTTAAAAAAAATGTTGAATGTAAAAAAAATCAGAAAGACAGTCACAATGATGTAGACAAGAGTGTTCACTTAGTATTTGATTCTGTCGTGCAGTGGTTAGCGCTGTTGCCTCACAGTGAGGAGGTTCCTGGTTCAGATAGGAGCCTCTCTGTGAGGAGTTTGCATGTTCTTCCCGTGCATGTGTGGGTTCCCTTCCTCCCACAGTCCAAAGACATGCTCGTTAGGTTAACTGCTGACTCTAAATCGACCCGTAGGTGTGAATGTGAGTGTGGCTGCTTGTCTGTCTCTATATGTCAGCGCTGTGACTGGCTGGTGAACGCCTCTCAGCCGATGACAGCTGGGATCAGCCCCAGTCCCCTTGCGACCCGCCCGATCCGGAAAAGCAGTATAGATGATGGATGGATAGATTTGTTTCTTTAATTAATTAGTCAAAGAAAAAAAAGTATTTGCAAGTTTTGAACTCAGTTTAATGTGAATGGAATACAGATTGTGCCTGCACTCCTCATGTTAGGACGTATAAATCTGAACGGATCAATCGGAAAGTCTAAAATATAATCTGAGATTAGATTATATATGATTACACAAAATGTTCCTTGTGGGGTTGTTTAAGTTGTAAATGTTCAATGAGGAAATCGTGACACAGACTGTTGATTATCGTAGAATTTATCCGGCCGAGGTCAGACGATATTTCAGAACACAAATGGCTGACAGAACTTTCATGTTGACACTCTTGTTTATGTTCTGTTGGCTCACACAGCCTACAAATTCCTTCCCAGCTCACAAAATGTGTCTCCGATCCAAATATAGCTTTGCTGCTGCGACGCGTCTTACACATACTGTATTACAGCTACACAGACCTAATAGAGGAATTTTAAATATACCAGATTTAAATGGAATAAATTACCAAAATTAATGAATTCATGAAAATTCATACTAACATGGACAGAAGCAAACAAAGCATTCACCTCAGTGCAGCTCAGTGTGTCATAAAAATACAAACAACAAACACAACTGGCTGAAAAATACAAATGAAGTAGAGGATAAAAATATTAGATGCCGATGAATGAGATTCTATAATATGCACAATAATATAAAATAATCTGGTATAAAAGACTTCAGGACACATTAATTAAATAATTCAAGATGATTATTATTATTATTCTGTACACCAAAATAAAGTTTTAGGTAGGTATTGAAATAATTCTCCAAAGCTATCACATCTTTTAAGCCACTCAAACCTGTTTGGATCAGGTCCTGCAGCATTTATAAAGGCTGTAACTTGAGGGGATGAAATTGCTTTTTGCACACAGCTTCTTTCATGTATAACTTAATAATTAATACGACCTCTGAACACCTGAAAGATTTAACATGTAATAAAAAAACAAATCAGTGAATGTGAAAGTCCCACATGGCCACTAGAGGGAGCCAGACACCACAGAACACACAAGTGTCGACTAAACTATATCTGCATTTAAAGGCAGAATAAATACATTTCTTTTAACAATCCCACTTTTATTGAGCTATTTTAAGTTTTTTACATGATTTTTTTTGTTTTTTTAAACCAACATATTAAAAAATTATGTCAAATTTCTGTTGTAAAGCCTCTTCTCTTCTCATCATTTTAAATGGGAGGGAGCCAAACTTCACCCAGGTTATAATCTAAGAAACTGTCAGCTACTCACAGAGGAGAAACCTTTTAAACCTTTTAACATATACACACACTTACACACACACACGCACACATACACACACACACACACGCACCTCACATGCATTAACACGCTCTCACTCTTTGTTAGCTTCCTCTGCCTCTCCCTGATCCATAACACACTGTAAAGGCTTTTGTGTCGACATATGAGATAGAGTGTGTGTGTGTGTGTGTACAGTGTGTGTGTACAGTGTGTGTATACAGTGTGTGTGGAGAGTGTGTGTGGAGAGTGTTTGCTGTTTTCCTGACATATTGATCAGCCCTGTTTCTCTCTAAATGAACACCACAGTCAGCGGCGCCTTTTCAGTCACTAACAGTCAGTTTATGTGTGACTATGATGCACGATGTGTTCAAGGTTTGGCTGGATTGTAATTTCACTGCATGGGTTTTTTTTCTTCTAGCTAAGAAATGAATCCCTCGGTTATTTGTCCTGCAGAGGATACACTCTGATTAATGATGTGACAAGAAAAGGAGCCTGCGAGAAGACTCCCGGTCCTCTACATCTCAGCCTTTTCTAACCCTGACGTGTTCATGAAATGATCCTGAATCATATCCGACTATTAAAAGTAGGTCCAGAGCATCTAGGCCTAATTAACAGATAACTGAAAAAAAACTCTCCTTAGGAAGAACGATGAAGGTTGTGCTGCTGACTAATGGTTAACCTTGGAGTATTCAGTGAAGATGTTTATTTATTTTTCTTTTCTTTGCATAATTAGTTTTAAGTTGTCATGTATGAAATGAGTCTCTGATTGCCCCCCCCCCCCCCCCGAGGCCATCCTGTGTTCAATCCTCTAATCATGCATTACCGTCTCCAGCCTGCGGAGGCCGCGGTAACACACACACTGGCACATGACTTGATTAACTGCAGTTTCATGCTGGAGTGCACCGAGCGGTTTGCTGCAGGGAGTGACTACATCAGCAGCTATAGAGACAGAAGACTGATACACAGAAGAGATAGAAAACAGGAGCGGAAATGTTGGAGGAAAATTGTGCAGATGATGAATGTGTAAACAGAGAAAGAACTGACGGTTGTGTTTTTTGTTGCTGACCCACATCTTAACGCCTGACGTTCTCCCTGAGTTCGCTGTTTCTTTCAGAGAACACAAACTGTAATAGGTTTTTTTTTTTTTTTTTTAGCAAAGTAAGATTTTAAACCCCCACCCAAAATCATTCCAAACTCTTAAATCTTAAGACAGCATCATCTTGTGTTAGGGCAGCGTTACATCTCTGATCCACGAGCAGAGGAATCACCTGCTGTTAATCCAGCTTCAGCACAGACAGAAAGCCTTTAAGGGGCCAGACTTCCCATTCAGAGGCTCCTCTTACAGACGCACATAATGGAGGATTAATCCAATGAATCCTATCTTAAGTCACTCAGACTGATGACTTATTGTAGTGCAGAACAGGAGTGAGGCAGACGCTAAGTGAGCTTGTACACTCCACTTTTTTTTTTTTTGGAGAATTTAGTTTAAAGGCTTTCTTTGTGATTTTTCACACTTAAATATAATAGAAATCAAGTCTATCCTCTGAAAATAACTCTGTGAGTCATGACTGTCTACAATGGGTGTAACACCCGAGTCCCACTGTCTGTGATGTTTTCAGAGTCCTATCTTGAGTTTGTTTACATCGCCCGGACGGCCGGCTGACTCCTCCCCTCGTGTATAAAAGTAGTTTAATTGAGGGACTAGAGAAAAGAAGAATAACATACTGTACTCACTGCTTAACTGTGTTTCTAGATCACGCTCATTTCAGGTAAATTTACATGCAGTGTGAAGATACCAGCATAATAAAGATCGCTAGCATTAGCATGCTAACACAACAATGCAGCGCGAGTTGTTTTGGTTAGGGTAAGTCACATACACACCCATTCAAAAAACAATAAATTGGTCTGATTAGCGCACGTCTCGATTGGCACACACTGTACAGGGGTTGAATTCTTTGATAATAGATTCATGAAGGATACAAGTTTTTCACAATATAACGCGTAGCTGACCTTATTGACAAGCGGATGCGGTTTTAACGGTTTGCCAAGAATTTCAAAACCCGCCTCAGCTCCAGCTCTCAGCCTGTCGTAAGGTTGACTTAAAGTTAGGCGAAGACAGGATTTCCAGTATCTAGACATCCATCAATAGGACTCCAGCGCCCCCTGCAGGAACAGATGGCATTTATATTTACAGTCTTTGATTTAAACCAGCAACTTAAATGCATTGAGGTTTACTATAAATAGGAGCGGCTCCTCTTACTTAGAACATGATCAAAATCAATCAGAGTCATGTTGTATGTGCAGCAGATATACACACACGTCCCTCAGACACTGGATGCTGCATTAAATGCCATTCTAGTCAGATCCGAGTGTCTGCTCACTGTGTGTGTGTACACTGGTTGGCTCACGCCCAGAGGGAAGAATCTGGGGCACAAGCTGCGGAGGAGCTCGGCTTCAGAAACACAGAGAAAAACATGAACTGGTATGTCATGTTACCACATCTCCTGTGATGGCACTTAGAAAAAAAATCTGTTGGCATGCTGCAAAACGTAAATAAAAGATGTGATCTCGTTACATTTTGTCATTTAAGAAACAGATCATTTGCAGTTAAATATTCTGTAAATGTCGTACGATTGAGACATCCTCTCCTCTCCTCTCCTCTTTGTTATTGTCACTTATGGGCGGGACCTCCTTCTCCAGGTAGCCAATTACAGCGTTCATGATACCCAGACAGCCAATAGAGAGCCTGCTCTTCTGTCACATGTGCACGTCATGGACCACAACCACATCTCCTCTCTCCCACGATGTTAATATTCAAAGGCTGCAGTCCACCGACATGAGCTCATACCATGCACTCTCACTCACACACACACACTCACACACACACACACACACACACACACACACACACACACACACACACACACACACACACACACACACACACACACACACATGCATGCAAACACACTCTAGCGATCCCATTTGAGACATAAAAACATGCAGAGTTGTATTGATCTGTTATTGCAGCTTGTACATCTCATTATATGCGCCCTTTAAAAACATCAAGGAAAACATCGACTGCTAAAATAATTGAATTTATCATTTATTTCATTTATTTTGTATGTTTGGGGTAGAAGTAAAACTATTTTGTCACTTCAAGCTAAAATCTAAATCATTAGCATACGTGCTGATTGCACAGGAACCCCCCCTTAAGGTATGATCGTCTCGTATCTGAGTATGTCAATGTGTCTTGAATAATACATGAGCATCTCAATAATTGATTCAGTAGTACACAGCAGGATTTTCCTTTTTTTTTCTCAAACTAAAGTGAAAATGTTTGTAGTTTTCCAACAAACAGTAAACACCAGGGGTCACAGGGTCACTCACGATAAGATACGTGATGTGTGTGCCATGATAACGATAATATCTCGATGGTTCTGTGAGAGTTGGTGAATCGTGTTCATCTGATGAAGTGAAGAATATAAAATGTCTATAGAAAAGGTAAAGGGCAAAATGAAGGTATTTAATCGCTGCAACTTGGTGTCAGTTTCACCTCATCATGCGTCATAACTTCTTTTCACCGCTGTCCGACATTACCCCGCCGTCTTCTTCTCCTTTTATTATGCTGTCTTCTTCTTTGGCCAGATAACATCCACTCATGTCGCCCTCATTCATCTCATACTCCATGATGTTGGACCGGGACGTAATTAGCTGGTTAGCTTGATGTTGACACATAACAGTAATTGCCATTAACGGGCTAATTGACTTAGCATCCGATCGTGGCGGATTTAACTTAAGAAACCAATTACTTCACTTTATAATCGTAGTCGAAATAGATCGTAACTAATGTGAGGAGAGGCTATGTCAGTTTCTTCTTGTATCTACGGTCTGCATGCTACAGATGTGTCACCTGAAACTCTTTCTTCTTCTGTTGTAATTCGATGCCGCTTAGCAAACAGCTTTTAGATGCGTTACAGCCACCATCCTACACTGGTACTGGATTACAACACTGCACCGGTAAACACACATGAACAACGATAAATAAGATAAAAGATGAAAACTTCGATTTTTTTATAAATTGACTTTTCTCACAACTCTCTCGTGTTAACACGACTCTAATCGAAAAGTCTGACTTTGTTTAAAGACATACTGAAGGATCAAACGACAAGGATGCACAATTTATCCATCAGCCGTGGTTAGATCTCAGTTTTATCTACAGCAGGGGTTTCTCAACTGGTGGGTTGGGACCCTGAACTGGGTCGCGGAGCCACTTTCAGAGGGTCGCAAATGTGTGACTGGAAAAAAACAAACGTTTGTGTCGTGCGCTTTTTTAACACGTTTGTTTTGTTCATTTTCTTGCTTCAGTTTCCTGGTTTGTACCGACTGAGTGCCCAAATTTTTCACTGAATAAACCGGAAAATATCAGAAATTTTGGTCGCAGTTGTTCAGGGAGGAGTTGGAGGCGGGTCCTCGGGTCAGACGAGTTGAGATCCACTGATGTACATCACCATTTGTTGCCAACCAGGACTTTTGTTTCTTCAACTTCCTGCCAGATGATCCATTAAGAAAATCAGTTTGTCGTCAATAATCATCTGAGTGTAACTACAAGGGATTCAAGCAGTTTGGTTTTAATTATGATGAATTTATTTTAGATTAATGTAATGTTCTGTCTGTGGTTAGCTCTTGTTTTGGAGCGAAGGAAGAAAAGTGTGGATGGAGGCAGCGAAGAGGCAGAGTGAGAGAAGTTTCATAACAGGAGCATCATGACTGCACTCTGCACACTGTGCTATACAGGACGCTGTGTGTGTGTGTGTGTGTGTGTGTGTGTGTGTGTGTGTGTGAGCGTGTGCTATATGCACCCTGTGTGAAGTATCATCATCCTTTTCTCGCTTTTATCTCAGGCAGCTGGTACTGAGCAGAGGTATTCATCCATCCCTCCTCCCTCCTTCTTTTTTTTCTGCTGTCCCAGCTGCTCTCTCTCTCTCTCTACCTCTCTCTGCCCCCTCCTTCCTCAACCCTCCTCCCTCCACCACCTCATCCTCCTCCTCCACCCCCTCCTTCTCCTCCTTTCTCTTACCTCCTTTTCCTCTGTCATTTCCATCCTGTTCACATGTCCCGGCGAGGCGTCGGTGACTAGAGCGTGTGTGTTTGTGTGTGTGTTTGTTGTTTGAACATTGAGAATGGCTCAGCTCAGGTGCAGGCATCCGGCTGTGGGGACCAGTCCAGCAGGACCCAGGACCAGTTTATTTACCCAGACAACAGAGCTCTCTTCTGGGCTGAAGGCTGGAGCTTGAGCCCATAGTTGGACCTCCAACCTTGGAGCTCTACTTCTTGTAACTGAACTGTTTTTTTTTGTATACCTTATTCTTAATCAAAAGGACAATCTGAACTGACTGTGGATCATTTGAGTAGCTCTTTTTTTATTTGTATGATTGGCACTTGTTTTGCACTTTGATTGGAGTCTGTGGAGACGCTTCAAGAGGTGAAACAAGAGGAGTGTGTCCTGTCTCCGTCCTGCCCCAAAGTGCATCTGCTAAGTCTGGATAGCTGACGAGGGAAATAAAGAACAAAAGAAAAGAGGGCAAGAGTTACAAAAAAAAAAAGGAGAGGAACATCCTCTTCCACACACCTGTGAGGGCTCCTTCTCGGACAAAAGCCAAGAAAAGGAGGGACAAAAAAGACAATCAGGAGCGGAGAAGAAAAAAAGGCTAAAGAGGAGACTCCGTTCCCTCCGTTCATCCCTCCTGCGCCCCCGTTTCCCACCTGTGAGGATTAATTGGACTGGAGCAGCATGGCGCACGCCGCCTCGCAGCTGAAGAAAAAGGCGGATGAGAATCTCAACGCTGTGGAGGATGAGAAGGAGAAGAAGAAGGCGGCAAGGAAGCGGTCGCGTGAATTGAAGAAAAAGGTAGAGAAAAAGAGGAAAATGAGGAGGAGGAAAATAACAGGGAGAAAGAGACAAAGGGAAAGTAATGGAGGAAAGAGAGCTGACAGGGGAGAGAGAGAGAGAGAGAGAGAGAGAGAGAGAGAGAGAGAGAGAGAGAGAGAGAGAGAGGCTGGAGACGTTTCGGTCTGGTGGAGGTTCTCTTTTGTCATGATGCAGCCTTCTCACACACACACACACACACACACGCACGCACACACACACACACACACGCACACACACACATGCACATACACACACCAGTGTGATAAGAGGGGTGGTCCCAATGGGAATAATCAGGGAGGGGAGAAGGAGGGGTAAAAGACAGAAAGATGGATGAGAAGAGAGCTCGGACAGGGAAGAAAAGAACGATAACAAGGATTGGCTATAGAGGACAGTTTGGTATTTTAAGCAGCGGTGTTGCTATTAATATGTGTGTGTGTGTGTGTGTGTGTGTGTCTTTGAGTGTGTGTGTAGAAATGATCACCTGTTTTTGACTCCTAAATACTTAAAAAAAAAAGTCTGTCATGCACACACCCACAGACACACACTCTCAAGTTGCTTGTTTTTGTCTTTTTGAAACTTGTCATTTGTAGAGGCGTACCTCCCTGTGTGTGTGTGTGTGTGTGTGTGTGTGTGTGTGTGTGTGTGTGTGTGTGTGTGTGTGTGTGTGTGTTTGGGAATTGTCCTCAGTCACCCCGCTTTGTTGCCATTAAAACTTTTGTATAAGAAATCTTTTTTTTAATCTTTATGCCATCACTTTGCACATCATACGTCCCCTCATCCAGTCTGATAAAAATATTGTGCGTCTAGGTGTGTGTGTGTGTGTGTGTGTGTGTGTGTGTGTGTGTGTGTGCGCAGACACTATATTTTGTTGGGCAAGATTTTGTGAATTCATCGGAGGAATCTGCACTAAAGCCAAAAGCGTCATCAGTCACACCCTGCGGTTAGGTGTGGGTTGATTTGGTGCATGTGTGTGTGTGTGCGCACATGCGACACTCTACAAGGAGGGACCTGGTTTTGTCCGCACACGCACACACACACACACACACACACACACACACACACACACACACACACACACACACACACACACAGACACACATACATCCATGATCTGATCAATAGGTCTGACTTGAAATCAATAATCACACTTGCTGTTGTGACATATTTGACATAACAATTCAGCTGAAGGCTTCAGTGATAGAATAACTTTGTCCACCTCAGTGTGTGTGTGTGTGTGTGTGTGTGTGTGTGTGTGTGTGTGTGTGTGTGTGTGTGCGTGTCTAGCTGTGATTGTTGCGGTGCTCTAAATCATTGGTGTTGGGCCCTTCGTGTGTACATGTTGACATTTCAGCTTGTGTGCATGTGTGTGTTTTTTGTCTGTGTGTGTGTGTGTGTGTGTTCATGCTGAATATAGCCTGAGGTCATCATTAGTCCGGGGTTAGCCACCTGTCACAAAGAGTCAATAGCGGTGACCTCATTAGCATCAAGGTCGGAAGAATGTAGACTCTAGAGGTGACTTCTAATGGTGGACAGAGTCCTGAGTTGTTGCTGAGAATAAGTGCCAAAAAACAAACGTGCTATATTTTTACTGAGACAAATTCTGACAGTGTCCTAAAAATGGCGATATACGACGCATGTATGTTCAAATGACCAAGCCGTTAGCAGTGGCTCATGACTTGAGAGTAAGTGCTTTTCTTTCTGCACGCTTTGACGTCCATTTTCAATTTGCAGATCAAGAAATCTGATTTTTTTAAAAAGCAGAAAAAAAATCTTTAAAAAAAAGTTAAATGCTTGTCTGAAGTTTAAATATCTTTTCTTTGTTTTTGGAAGTGCAGAAAATAAAGACAAAACAGTGCTAGGGAGTAAACTCATGGTGTCAAATGTTGTATGATAGAATAGAATAGATGTTTATTGCCATTTGCACAGGTACAGGACAGTACAGGTACACTGGAATTCTTGTGTGTTTCTCCCTGAGTCAGCTTCATCAAAAAAAAGTTAAAATTATATATAAAATAGAAAAGCAGCAAAAGAAAAAAAAAAAAGAGTCGAAAAGTACAAATAAATAAAAAATAACAGCTAAGTGAATTAAAATAAACTGTACAGAAACTATACACTGTATTAAAGCAAAGATATAATACAAAAAACAATAACAAAGGGGAACACTGTACAATGAAATGAAAATATAAATATGTTTTCTTGTCATGATGTCATGCTAATTTCAAGTATCACACTTATTAATGTAATATCATTTTTATTTTTTCAAGTATTACACATAATTACATCATTTTATTGATCACAGGAACAAATTACCCCAAAGCAACCACCATTATTCATGTTTTTTAAATGTTGTGTTGCATCAGCCTTTTTCTACCAAAAGGAAAGATGTGATGAACTGCGACATAAATCCTTGTTAGGTACACACAAGTGAGGAAATCAATCCCTACACTACAGGTCCTCTCTTAGAGTTTCGACGGTGTTGTAAATCACATTACAATCCACGTTTTGACGCCAGTGATCGATTTGAAGGCATCAGAAAACACAGATTATTCTCTGCCAAAGTGGATGTGTAATCCAGATCGACCGCACAATGACGTCTTTTCATCGAACGCAGAAGGGGATTCAGGGTAAAACTCAGACATCGACGAGTCACAATAGCCTGACTGTGATCAGGGGAGGAGGAGGGAGGTTTGACCTTGACAAAACAAGCTGACAATCTGAGCCTGAGTGATCTTTAATGGCGTTTCTATTAAAGCAACAGGTGAGAGAAACGTGTTGCTGTGTAGTATTAAGTGTGTGCGGGGTGACATCAGCACTTCTCAGTGTTTGTAGTGTAATGCTATAGGGAGGGTATCGCCTAGCCTCGCCTCACTCAAGGTAAATCCATACCACTGTCTGCCCCCCGGCTGATTCTTGGCACCGTGGTACAAAAATATCCTCTCCCTCCTTGGATCACATCACCTCAATTACCTTTTCTTTTCTTTTCCTGCGCTCACATTAGCTCTCCCCCCGCCCGCCTCCTCTGTCTCTCTTGTCCCGTCTCTGTACCTGTTTTCTGTCTCCCTTTCAGACACTGTGGAGATAACAGACGCTACGCTACACTAGGTGTCACTGTCTCCCCCTTTTAACTTTCCTGCAGTCCATCTTTTTACTCTCCCTCTCTCTTATGGGAACATCTCAGTGATTCAGGGAATAAAAAACCCCCTTTGCCTTCTCAGACAAAGATTAGTCTCTTATCATGAGTCAGAAAGTGTTACCGTTGGTTAGCTTAAACGTCTTACCTCGCCCTGGCCTAAGTTCAGAACAACAATCCGTCAATACCTCAAACTGTCTCAGTAACTCCACATATAAAAAGTCTGTTGGAAGGCAGAAAAGTATTTATTTTTAACAACAGTTTGATAAAAATTGCCATATGGCCTCCTGCGAAATCAAGGCTATGGTAGCAACAGGCATTCCTAGCTAGCTCTACAACAAGAGTAGCAAGCTACTTTGCTAGTTGTGTTTTAGCTGTTTGGCTTCAAGCTTGGGTTATAGAGTTTTTAACAAAAATGTTTTACTCAATTTTAGTCAAAGTTAATTTATGTTGTCACTTTCTCCTTTGTTCAGTCTGTAGGCTACATCGGGTTAGCCAATAAGAGCTAGATTCGGCTCGCCTGCTTAGCTTTAATTTATGATAGCATGCACAGGAGAAACAGGGGAAACAGCTAGCTTGATTCTTTCGAAAGTTGCATTAGTTTACAGCAGAATTGTGAAGCGCACTTTATCCTTTTTCTGGATTCACTGTGTTTTTTTCATTGGCCCTCCTGGTTACTCTATCGTTCACACTTCTACTACATTTTAATACACATCACTTCTGGTAATGTCCTCTCTTTGTGTACATTTTCTTATATAACTGAATTAAGTAATGCTTTCCGACCAGTTCATCTGGACGCCAATCCTGAGCGCATTATAGTGCGTTTATGTTTCTGTGCTGCAGGAAGCTGAGAACAGAAGTCATGCATTATGAACACCACAGGGACCAATGTAGCACGGCTTCCAGTAAAGCTATTACTGTAGCTGCAGGCTTCAAACAAACATGCACTACTTATGGACGAGCTATGCTGCGCTAGTCATGTCTCCTGTAGCTTCTGCAGTCAGTCGGTCTTTTGGTTCGCTGCCAGGTGGAACTGGCAGTACTGGTAGACTGCTGATGAGTCTGGGTGTGGATGAGTTTCTGTTTTGGTGATTTCCAGCTCTGCCACAATATGTGTCTACGGTGCACTTCTAAATATCTTCCCCTTTTCTTATTGAAGCATCACTCATTATGAAAAGTGTAGCCCCAATATTGGTATTTGTGCAAAGAGCCATCTGTGGGGGCTGACCTTCCGGCGCAGAACAAGAGAGTGATATTTCCTTCAGCAGGGGCTGAAATTGGCAGCAGGGGCGGCTTCATTGTGACAAAAAGCTTGAAGGCAGAGACGTGATATGAAAACACTTCTCTAAGTGAAGACTGCTGGCATCACTTCGACTCGTCTGCTTGTTTCCTTTATCAATTCAGCCCTCATGCTTTTAGCGACGGTGCGACTCCAGACTCTGAAGCAATCAGTCTCACCTCTACTCTGCCCTTCGTCTAAAATAAAAACCAAATAGGCAATAAACAGATACAACAAACCCCTATTAAGCAAAGCATCAACCATGCAGCTTGCAAACACGAGCTAACACCTTGTGAACAGCTAGCCACTGAACATAAAGGAGGAAAGAGGTGTTCAATAAATAAGGAAACACTTGAGGATTTGAAACTTAGATTTGGGAAATGAGCCAGTGGGTAAGATGACCTACCTCCTGCAACTGGGAAAATGTGTATATGTTTTTGACAATTAATCACATACATTATTTATATCTGGCTCTATACATTAAGGAATAGTTTGCCCAAAATGTGTACAACAGATCCAGGGAAATTCTTTGTAAGTGAAAACGATCAGCCAAAAAGAGATTCTCATTCTGTGAAAAGTGCAACGAGATGTAGCTCTTAAAGAGAAACTTCAAAATGTAAAAAAAATGCAGATTAGGTGACTGCTGATGCAGATATTCATTCTTTCTAGCAGCTATACACCGTTTCACCGGGGCGGAGGGGTGGAGGGGGCTTACATCTCAGCAGAACATTCGCAGAGATGTCGTTGATGTTTTCTAGTTTGAAGTGAGAGGTGTGGGGGGGGAAGGGGGGGAAGGGGGGGGAAGGGGGGGGAGGTGATGGAAATGCTGGAAACGCTGGTTCTTCAGAGGTTTATTTTGGGAAAGACTCAATTCTCTTCTCCACTCTGCCACCTCGCCACCCCCTACACCACCTCACCTCCTCTCTTACTCTCTCTCTCTCTCTCTCTCTCTCTCGCTCTCTCTCTCTCTCTCTCTCTCTCTCTCTCTCTCTCTCTCTCTCTCTCTCCTTTATCCCCCTCCTTCCCTCCTCCCCTTCCTCCCTCGCTGCATCTCTGTCAGCTGGCAGAAGGCTGTATTGTTCTGCCACACTTCTGCTTCTGGGACTGGGGGGAGGAAGCAGCATCAACACACACACACACACACACACACACACACACACACACACACACACACACACACACACACACACACACACACACACACACACGAGTCCCCTGTGAGCCGTCATTGTCCCACATTAATCCCTCGACACTTATTTCAGCCAAGATTCATATTTGACGCCTACATATTCTTTCTGCTCTTTAGCCAGTGAGTCTATTTCTCTTTGTTCCCACCAGATCTGCTGCACACATATAAATATTTAATCCTTACAACTCTTATTGCCCTCTCTGTATAAACACAACTATAGTTTACATCTCTGTAGAAAAAAGCAGATTCCATTACAGTAAAAGAAAAAAAGTATAGCTTATTTTTTCATCCAAAAATGAAAGTTTATCTGTAAAATATTTTTTAAAAAACAAGAACTTGTTTGTGTAAGAATTCAAAAGGTCTTTGAGTTTAGAAGATTTGGTGTCAACATCTCCTCTTCGTCTCTGAATCTCTTGCATATCTTATAGAGTTAATTCATCTCTAAATGTTGCGCCGATATAAACATTAAAAAGCAGTGAAGCTTGTAATTGCTTTCAAATAACATTTCGTGCAACACGACTCCTAATTGCAAAAAGACAATCATGCAACACACACCGTGCTGATCGTATGAAGATGTTGCTAAATACTACAAAATGTATGCACCAAGCAAGCAATGTGAGAACAAGTTCTTCAATACATTTTTAAATTGTAGATGAACAGATGAAATAAATGAGAAAAAGTCACTCTTTCAAGCTCCTCAAATGACATCATTCTGCTTTTTTTTAATCCTCTTTGGTAACAATGATCTTTGTGTTTTCTGAACGATCTATGAGACATTTAGATTGATTTTCCAAAGTTTATTCACATTTCATAAACAAAATAATTGATTCTTCGAGCGAGAGAGAGAACAATTAACAGGCTGATTGATAACCAAAACAATCAATATTCACTGCTCTTGATTGCTTCTTTTCTGCTCTCTCTTTTGCATACCACTTGTTCTAACTTAATCTAATCCATTCTCCATTGACGCGATTCATCAATCACTTTGTCACCTAAAGGCAAAGTAGAAAGACACAGGGTGAGACGTTGAAGATGAAGAAGTATACGGGCGGATGTTCTGTACAGATGTTCAGCTAAATTGATCTTTTTTTTTTGTCATTTGAGGGTTTTACAGATTTAATCCTGAAGGCTGTTCAGAGGAGATCAAACATTTTGATGTTTAGGGATTAAATCAAATTGCATCAGGACTTTTTTAAAAGCACAACAACAGACAGAACAGAGGGAGCTGTTTACAGTCTTCAAACGAACACTTAACATTTTAGTCCTGACGAGAATATTAAAGGTGTAGTATGTAGAATTGCATGACAATGTTTACATTCATATATCAGAGAGTAGCAGAGAGAACTCCCATGATTCCCCGCTTTTACACAGCCTAGAAACAAACACTGATCAGCTTTTTACCCTTAACCTAACCCAAAATCATGGTATGGTATCATAGCTTTGTAGCTTATGGTAGCATATCATATGGTATCTTATCGCATCGTAGCAAAGTTAGTCTTATGGTGTATCTTATGCTAACATAGCACAAGCTTAGGGTATCGTATCGTATCAGTGTCTCAGTTAAACTACCCCCCTTTAAAATGACTAAAATATAAAATAATGTTACTATCACATAATGGCAACTGAACAAAAACAATGTTCCTCTGTCGTCAGTGGAATGCAGTGTCATTTGTAAGATGATGGTAAGGTTTTAAAAAAGCTTTGCACACGTGGAGCATCTTTAAGCTGGAGCGCCAGATGCCAACACAGACTTCTGACAGCACTCAGCTCAGAAGACAGAAACAAGTAACCTAACTGGAGAGCGCGAGAGAGAGAGAGAGTGTTATGAATAATAGAGTGACTCCATTACAGAGCGAAGGAGAAACGACAGCTGGAGCGGGAGAGAAGAGATGAAATCTGGAGAAAATAAAAAAAGGGATTAAGAAGGGTTAGTGGGAGGGGGAGAGGGGGGGAGGAATGAGGAGATGGAGAGGAAGAAAGAAGTTAATAAGTTTGCATGTTTTGCTCCATCTCATTGACTGTAACGCGGCTCTAGAGAGGGTTTCTGCGCCTTAGGATTGGTGCACAGTGTGCCAAGCGTCCTGATTGGTTGATCGGGGGGAGGAGAGGGTTAGAGGGGGGGGAGAGGTAACACTTCACACCCCCAACATGCTGAGATACATGAGAGAGAGATGAAATCAAATTAAAAAAGATGGGGACTTGGTGGGTAGATATGTGGAGTGAGCTGTAGGAGAGCCAACTGATGAAGGGGTGGAGAAATTGTGTGGTGAGATGAAGGAGTTTGGGTGGGGGGGGGTGTGTGATGGGGTGGGTGGGTGGGTGGTGGTTGGGGGGGTGGATAAGGATGTTGTTAGTTAGCCCTTTTATCCTTCTTTCCCCCCCTGCTTCCCTGCAGCTCCGCTCTCTCCTCTAATGTGGAGGATCGACATTAAGAACTGGGACGCTCCATTCATTTATCCACACACACACACACACACACACACACACACACACACACACACACACACACACACACACACACACACACACACACACACACACACACACACACACACACACACACACACACACACACACACACACACACACCCTCATCCCAGCGTTTCCTCGTTTCACTGAACACACCGATGTTTTTGTTTTCGTTCTCTACAGCTGGATTAGTGTTTCGCACGGTGAAATCACAAAATATTCAATTAGCTGGACTGAAATGAGAAACCTCTTTGTTTGTATGTGGCAGTGATGATGTCATACATAAAGCAGCCCTAGCTTTTTGTTAGCTGAGATGAGCTGAAAATTGAGTTTTTTTGCTGCTTGTTTTAGCTTAAATTGTTGTTAAACGGCAAATTCAAGCGAAGTAATCCAGTGTTGTTATATAACACTATGTGCTTTTAAAACTTGGTTTATGAATATTACCCAGTTTCGGGGCTTCCTTCTGGTGACTGGCTCCATTTTGGATTCGCTTCTTAGCATTGGTACATTGTTGGACTAATAACAGACTTGAATTGACCCCACTATATATCTTGCCTACATTACCCATAATGCCACTACCGCTGTTTTCATACATGCACCCCTGATTAGAAAATTTCAGCACAGCCTTCCTCTAAAATATTCTTGAGTTGCCCTTCCACAAATGTCCCACGCGTCTTTAAGAGAACGAGCGCCGATACAGTCGGGTATCATCGCCCCCGCCCCACCTCCTGAATATCTCATATTAATTTTCTGGAGTTTAGTGCATGTGTGAAAGGTTATACTGTGTGTAGCAAACAGTTTTGATGGGTTATGTTATTTAATGCTCTCAGCGGCTAATTTAGCCTCGATAAACTATTCTCTTAAGTCTTGATCTCTCTTCTTTACTAACTCGTCACCCATCACTGTTAGTTTTTTAACCAAACTTCAAGTCTTCACCTTTAAACAGAAGGGACTCAGTGACATCACAAGGGGTGCTGGGTTAGCTCAGTAAGTGAATCATGCGCCCCCTGTACACAGACTGTAGTCGGGTCGCTGACTCCTGATCAGCAACCGTTTGGTGCATGTCATTCTTCACTCTCTCATCCCAGCATTACCCGTCTCCCTTCAGCTGTCCTTTCTAATAAAGGCAAAGTGAAAAAAAGAAAGACATCAGATTCGATGCAACTCCCTCCGGAGCCTTAAAAAAAGAATGATTGATCAAGAAAAATCAATAAACTAATAGTTTTAAGAGATCTCTTATCCAGCGTACCACAGACTCAATCAGCTGTTGCTATGACAACATCTTAAAGTTCAGACTTGTAACTTTTTCTTTGTGAAAAAGAAAATACACCCAAACGATGCTCCGTGTTGTGCTCTCATGTTGGTTACAGCATTCGGCAGAAAAGACTCAAATATTTAAGTGAACGCTTCAATCAGGGGAACAGAGAAGAGAGAGAAAACCGGGGGGCAGGATTATGCGTATGTTCTCAGTGGGTGAGGTGTTGATTAGTGGAGTGTGCCCAGCACGGAGTCACGACACAGACAGGAAGTGCGGTGTGTGTGTGTGTGTGTGTGTGTGTGTGTGTGTGTGTGTGTGTGATTGTGAGAGGGAGTCCTCTCCGCTGTTTTAATCCCAGGGTGCAGCAGACATTTTGAAGGTGAGCAGCCTCTTGAAGGAGGAGACCTGTCTGCATCACACAGACGGAAACAGACTGACAGACAGATACGCAGACAGACAGACAGACAGACAGGATCACCTGTCGAGGGTTTTCTCAGCATGTGGTAGAAGTGTGAAAGAAAGTGTGCCGATTAAGCCACAAGCAGTACTTGTTTGTATTTTAGTCATGACTGTACGGACATTTCTTTTTTTTGTAGTTTACAAAACTTGAAAACCAAATTTTTCTAAGGCGAGTTTAGTTTAACATGTGATTGGGTTTTTAAGCAGATTTCTGTGATGGACATAGAAATATAAGAAGAAGACATGCACTAAAGGAGAGGTGTCAGAGTGAGGGGTGCCACAGCGAGAGCTCCTGAGCAGGTGGAGGTGTTCGGTGCCTTGCTCAAGGCGACCTTGGCAGTGCTCAGGAAGTGGACTGGCACCTCTCCAGCTACAAGACCAGTTTCCAGACTTGGTCTGTTCCGGGACTTGAGCCGGCGACCCTCCGGTTCCCTACCCAAGTCCCTGCAGACTGAGCTACCTCCGCCCAAACATCATGATATCCACTGAAAGTGTAAATAAAGTGAATTTTATGAAAACATACAAATCATTCGGGTTTGATCAGATCTGACCGAGTAATGACACTGAGAAAGAGCAAGAATCTTAATGCAAAGTGCAGCGAAGTGCAGTAAGATACTTTCTCCATCTTCATTTTGTTCATACATTTGTAGGTAGACTGATGAGTTTGCATCAACAGTGTTTAAAGTGTGTCTTTTACTGAACTCCAGACCAGATCACTGTGCAGGGTTGACGACTTAATGTTGCTTTTTGAGACGTTTATTTTCATGCATTGACCCGAACTTTGTTCAGAGAGATGTAGCATCTGATCCAAAATCACTGCCCTCATTAACATGATTCCTCACTGTCTCTCTCTCTATAGAATATGTATCCATGCTGCTGTATATTGATCCACTGATTGTATTTGATTTACATGTCATGCACATATTGAGCCCAACCCTCCTGGGTTCTATGAGACACCAGAAACACAGTCGCTGTGGTCCAACAATTCATTCCTTTCACAGCTCAGTCTTAATCATCAAACCAGAAGAAATCAGCGTTAACGGGAGACATGTTTAAAGGTTATCTACTCCTCTGTTTTAGAAATATATCCAACTTCTCCTTAGGCTCTTCTGGGATTTAAGAAAACAGAACAGAGCAGAGGAAAAAAAGGCTTCTGTAGTTCAGTGCAGAATCTCATTCAGCATTTATGTCTTTCTACGTTCAATACAAAAAGTAAAGAATGTTCTCGGGGTTTGCTTTCCATAATATAGGACAAATAAGCATCCGCTACGGTGCAACATTTCAAAACTTTCAGCTTTTGGGATTTTAACAAAGTCAAGGACTAGAACATTTTGTTTGCACACACAAAAATACAGCTCCCATGAACATTTAAATCACCAAAACTGTCACAAATACTCTCTTCTGAAGTGAAATGTTCATCTCTTTTGTTATCTCCTGTGCCCAAAAAACATTGTTCTCTTTTTCATTTCTATCATTCTGTGAAATTGCCCGTTATTGTCAAGCTCAGATGTTAAACCCGTGATAAAACCAATCCAGCATCAGGTCATCAAACACCAGCTGTTTTAGTCAAGGAGAGAAGAAGAATAACATACTCTCTGCTCACTTGGATGTCACGTCAGCGTTTTTTAGCTAATGGCAATAGTTTTGAGATGCATGCAATGTGAAGCTAGGAGCTAACTAAAGAGCGCTAATGTTAAAGTCAAAGCTTGATCCAAAGGCAACTGGACCTGGTTGAAGATCTTGAAGAAGTTTCCCCTCTCCTCCGAAAGGCTTCTTCAGTTATAAACTATCTGGTGGACGGAGCTAGAAATGTAATCCTCTGTGGATCATTAGCATGCTAACATTAGCCTGCTGCACACCAATGCAGGACACAGACAATTGCAGCTTGAGCCATGCAGGGACAATTTTGTCCACCTCTTGTGCTGAACGTCTTTGTGTGAAATTAAAGGGAGGGGGGCTAGGAGCTCATGTGATGTTCAGCTCGGTTGGTAAATTGTCTGGAGCTTCTGATAAATGTTGTTTGTTAAATGGGATGAAAACACTCGTAGTAGTAAAGAGTAGAGAAATGTTCTATTTAAATGATCTAAAGGTGAGAAAGTGAACTACAGATTGTCAGATGTGACCGTGGCAGTCTCAGCCCAGTGAAGGTGACTGGTCATGGTCATGAGGCTTCAGAGTCAGCAGAGGGAGGAAATAGCGACGCTGCTGATGTAGTACATACTACTAAAGTGCTCGATTGATTTCCTGAGCAATTCCTTAATTGCCTTTTTGACTCATTGAGCTGGAGAGCTGAAGGCTGCTGCTCCTGGTGTCTGTTCACTGCAGGCGCCATCGTTGTTGGCCGTCTTATTTGTTGAAACAGAAACAGGATAAAGTTTGACTTAAATTTCAGTTCCAGGTATTAACTGTTCCTCTAATCCGCTCAGATTATTATACACTCACACTTCATTGTTGGGTTTCCTTAGTTAAAGTTTGGTTTCAAATTATGACCCCTTTTTCGCTCCCTCTTTGTATATTAATTGAAAGTCATATCTTGCTACATAATTGGTCAATCTCAGGATAGATCCTTTAAGCCTCTCGGAGTGACAGCCAACTTTTCAAAGTGTCCGGTTTAAAGATAAAGCAATCGCATTGACTACTCCAACTCCTTACTGGAGGGTCTTCCTGCGTGCACATCCTCATTTAAACCTCAGCAGATGATCCAGAACACAGCAGCACAACTTGTCTTCAATCTACCCAAAAGAGCACACTCTGTACACCTCCCTCAGTCACTGCTGGCTTCAAATCCAAAACCCGTTTTGCTCACTGACAAAAGAGCTTTACCTGAACACCTTCATCCAGGTTTATAAACTCTCTTCTATAGCCAATACGCTCTGCTAATGAAAGACGCCCAGTCCAACCTTCACAACATGGGCCCTAAATCTCAAATCAAGACTCTTCTCCTCTGTTACCCCCCCTGGTGGTGGAATGAATAACCAAACTTCATCTGATCTGAAGAGTCCCTTACTACCTTTAAGTAAAAGCTAAAGACCCAGCTCTTTGAAAAGCACATATGCACTTAATGACAGTGATGATGATGTAGATGATTAATCTGATGATGATTTTATTGGGGATTATGTTGGCATTGATTAGAATTTTTATGCTGATTATTTACATGGATGAACGAGATTCCCACTGTCCCTACCTACGTACTATCCAGCGAAACCACAGCCAAGGGAACCTGCTTGGCAGAACCAACGGGGAAAAAAGACTCTGTTGAGCTTGATGGTTGTTGATTTTGTTTTTTAAAGAATCTTCTGCCGTACACCCTGCGCTCTGCCTGTCAGCACCTTTGTCTGTTCGGACTTGAAGCTGCTCGTTTGCACTTACTGACATTGTTTCCTCCTCTCTAGATCCTTGCTGGTGTTATCTCTCTTTAGGCGTCTTCTCCTCCACACAGATTGTTTACCTCAATTCAATCAAAGCTTGCTTAAACACAAGTGGACGATTTAAGTTGATCTACAAATTTCAGAAACTGTAGTTTGGGCCGTGGTAAATCCTACCAGATCCATAGACTTCAAGACATTTCATTATAACATCAGTGTATGTGTTTTTTAGTTTTTTTTGCAAGACTGCAATGCTTCTTGCAAGCTTGCTCACAATCTTATAAACCACTTTCTCTAATTCTCCGCACTTTAGAAAATCTCCAGACAGTCGGGATGGACTCTAAACAGCTGAATCCATGTAACCTTAAATGCCCCTTTTCCTGCCAGCCCTCTAGTAAAAAGTGTGTGTGAGACGTTTGGGTGCAAGGAGGCAATAGTCTGAAACATTCACCAGGAGCGGGAGGGTGGGGCGATGATTTTTTTCTGCTTTGTAGTCTTTACTGCTAGCCTCTCTTGCTTTATACTTTCAAGATTGTTCTGGAGAAGCATACTATTTAAATGTTGCAATGATGCTAACCTAGAAACAGCCTCCACAACTGGAGACTCTTCCTTGTCCTCCTGCATGCTCTACCTCTTTGATCCCCTCACCTAAACCACACAGAGTCTTTTGACAATCTCCTGCTGTGAGGTGCAGGTGTGAAAGGAAAGTCTGTACATTTTTTAGATTTGCATGTTCTTAAATTGTCTAGAAAACGTGAAGAGATTATGTGTGTAAAGGGTTTCAGATTGTAGATTACAGATGTTGCAGATGTCTTTAAAACAGTAGCTCATCTGCATGCATGAAGGGCTGGTTTTGTTGATCCCGTGCAGCACACTCTGCAGCCCGGGATATTGCTCTGTGGGCCAGGACAGATGTTAATTTATTCATGAGCAGCGCTCTGTCTCTGTCAGATGACATTAAACCAAACAGTGGTACAGTAGCTGAAGATTTTCTCCTGTTTTTTCCTCTGTTTTTTGGTCCTCACTGTGTTTGGTCTTTGCAGAAGTCAAGTCAGATTGACGGTTTGACACCCAGATCTGAGCGGACAGTCTGCCTGAAGGTGTTTCTGTCTGATCTCCGCTCCCTCCTCTGGGCTGGTCATGTCTACCTTCTCTCACACACACACACACAAACTCGGACATACATACACATATATATATGCCTTACATCAGCACTGCCTGTAATCCAGCAGCAGCAGAGCGACGTCATCTCCCTCATCCAATCAGGAGACAGCGGCACACATCTGCCAGCCAATCATATGAGGGCTAATGAGGGGGACAGAGGCTGAAGAAGAAGTAGTTGAAAAATAAAGAGTCCCTGACACACACAGCAGCATGTGTCTGATGATGTCTGGAGTTTGAACATCTTTGAAAGAGGCTATAAATATGCCAAACCACAGTGATGATTCAGCATTTATAAGTATCATTACAGAGATCACAGATTTGGAATATCTCACTTTGGAACTGCAAAGGAGATGTGAAAACAAGAGCAGAGAGGAGGAGGAGGAGGAGGAGGAGGAGGAGGAGGAGGTGAGGAAGGAGATACGCTGTGTTTTCAGCCTCCCATCGAGTGCTGTGAGAGTCCTGAGACTGCAGTAGACAAGCAGCCAATCAGATTGCAGCACTCCACTGCCAGGCTGAGGCACTCACAAACATACAGTCAAACACAAACACACACACACACACAACCTGTGCATCCCTATAGCAGCCCATTCCCTGCTGATTTCATAACATAAACAGTACAAAATAGATGTTTTTAAATAGGTTTGAAAGTAACTGAGTTTTGATACAGAATCAATAAAACTATTGATTTAGGATTTTAAAATGAGTCCTGGGTGCTGTTATTCATTTTTGTAATATCAATCAGGGAGAGGAAGTCATCGTTAACATGTAGGGAGTCATCTGACTGTTCACATGTGTGTCTGTTTTGCTGCAGTGGATGCAGTACCGCTTAATGACCACTAGGGCCTGATAGTGGACCTGCAAATTAATGAGCAGGAAGCAGGCAAGCTGAGGTTAGTGTGTGTGTGTGTGTGTGTGTGTGTGTGTGTGTGTGTGTGTGTGTGTGTGTGTGTGTGTGTGTGTGTGTGTGTGTGTGTGTGTGTGTGTATATAGGTGTGTGTGTCTCCTATTTTTTGTACCTAATAATCCCCTTTGTTGCCTTCTCTGAAGCCTGTTTTTGTTTTACTTTTTTAAGATTTTAAATCAAGAGACAGAATCAAGGAGATGAAATAATTTTATAACCAGAGATCACATCATTAAAGTACTCTGTTTATTATTGAACTGATACTGATAAGTATTTTTTATTAAAAAGAAATCCCTCCTGAGCTTAAATGATTCCTAATTGAGAAAGTTCACATTATATTTGACCACTTGAATTATTCTTACAGTTAAAGATACGCAAAGAAATATTTTTATGACGATCTTTTGATCCCTCGCCTGAAGCATGTTTCATATTGGAACAAAATAAAAAAGTCATAATACAGGTGAAACTTTGTATTGATATTGTTATATCTATACTTGTGGGCTGCAGCCACGTGGTTAGTGGTTAGTGGTTAGTGGTTAGTGCTGTTGCCTCAAAGCAAGAATTGGTTCCTCGTTCAAATCCCCCGTCGGACAGGAACCTTTCTGTGGTCGTGGTCGGTTCCCCTCCGGGTACTCCGGCTTCCACCCACAGTCCAAAGACATGCTCGTTAGTTTAATTGGTGACTTTTAATTGCACGTTGGTGTGAGTGTTATCATGATGTGTCTCTGTTGGTCAGTCCTGTGGTCGACTGGTGACCAGTCCAAGGTGTTCCCCTCCTTTCACCTCATGACAGCTGGGATCAACTCCAGATACCAAACAGGACAAGCGGAATAGATAATGATGGATATCTATAGGTGTTTATTTTAATTCCTAAATTGTGTCTCTTATACCAAAATTTAAACCTTATTTCTTCATACTTTACGACCTCTAAAATCTGCGTTTATACCTGAACAGGTAAAAGGAAAGTCTGTATTGTTAAATGTCTGATAACAGGTTTTGGTAATTGACAGTTTTAGATATACTCTGTGTTACGCTCACATTTCAGTTGATATCATAAACACGTCTCATCAAACGTCACTGACTGAAAGAGCGGCAAACGTCCTTTGAAACATCTGCTGGGTCGTAAAAAAAAAACATTGTCAACCACGTTTGGTTTATATGGGGCCGAACATTTCTGCGTCACATCTGTATGTCATGTGATGTGGCATTGATACAAATCCCCTCGCAAATCACTCGTCCTGCTCGACGGTTTTAATCTATACGTGTTTATATTAAAGATTAAACAGACACGCAATGAAGCCGGTGCATCACTGTGAATTTAGGCGCTTCTGTTGCTATGGCAACCCCTCTCTTTCTCTTGTCTCTTGTCTCCTGTCTCCCTCCTTCTTCCCCTCCCCCCCCCCCCTTCACAGATGTCATAAAACACAGAAGACGGATCATTAACCCAGTGTGTGTTTCTGTGTGTGTGTGTGTGTGTGTGTGTGTGTGTGTGTGTGTGTGTGTGTGTGTGTGTGTGTGTGTGTGTGTGTGTGTGTGTGTGTGTGTGTGTGTGTGTGTGTGTGTGTGTGTGTGTGTGTGTGTGTGTGTGTGTGTGTGTGTGTGTGTGTGTGTGTGTGTGTGTGTGTAACGTGTCTCTCATGGTTAACCCTGATGCTGTGGATTGTTTGAAAGCCTCTGTTCTACCTGCGCTGACAGATGAGACACACTCCTCCTTCTCCAGAGTGAAGACACGAGACAGAGTACAAAACAAATGAGTCCTCAACACATTTAAATAATTGTATCATTAATGTATTTGTAGTCTATTTTTATAGCTGAGTGTCTAAAAGTGATAATTTGCTGACTCATTTCTATATCATTAAGTGTGTTTACAGTCTCATCAGTGTATTTAGAGCCTCATATGGGTTTGATTTCATCTGTGAAACCATCTCTGGAACACAAGCATTATTAGTGTCTCTGTATACATCATGGGGACAGTAGACTATGTTTTTGTTAATTAAGCTGGCTTGAGGTCTGAACTGTCTCTCTCACTGGGACTGCAGCGTGTTGCAGACCTGTGTGAAGGAGGTTTAAGCTGCAGAGGACTGAGGGAGCTAAACAGGAAGTGCTTTGCAGGTGAAGTACCCCACTTGACACGCTTCATCCGAGAATAATCTGCCCTCTTCAAAAGTTATTTTCTGTCTTTATAACAGCACAAGATCCTGATCTGCAGACTGTATTGATCATGCCCCCCCCCCAAAAAAACAAAAAAGCAAAACACAAAGAAATTGTAAAAAAAAAAAATGTATTTGAGAATTTCAAAATAAAAGAAGTTGAAAAACACAATATGTGTATGCTAAAGCTTTAGGTCTTTAATATTTATCTTTTTTTTGTGTTACGGGGGATGACATGCAGCAAAGGGCACAAGTGGGATTCAAACCCACAGCCCCTGCAACTCTGTACATGGGGCTTGCAATATTACCACTTTAGGCTATCGGTGCTCCCATACGTATCCTTTTTAAATAAGTTATACTTACAGGCAACTACTTTCAAGAACAACAAAAAACAAAAAAAAACAAATATGATGAAAGCGACGGCTTACATTAAATTCGCTTTCTTGTCTGACTGACTCACATGTAGCGACTAGTTTCAGGATTCAGCGTCAAGTTCAAGGAGACTTCCCCATGAAAAGTGTCCTTTTCCCTGGATTGACCTGTTAATCTGTTGCAGTCATGATTTAGGCTCCGGTTCATCCGGGGCTATCAGGTGCTGAATAGATCTGACCTTGTCCTATTTTTAGAAGTGTTCATGTTCTGTCGTCGAGTCTGAACATGTTCAGAGGATTACTTGAATGTGTTCTCCTCAAAGAAAGAGGGTGACAGGGATGCAATTTGATTACTCCTGAGTCAGCATTTAATCTTTTGTGAGACGTTCTGAGTAAATGAACCTAAATTAAAGTCAGGTGTACAGGTGTTAGCAGGTTACAAACAGATGTGTAAAAACTCACAGGTCTAAACCTCATCTCTGCAGAGTGACGGTACAAATGATGTCCAATAAACTGTTAAAGAAAAGGACATGACAGCAGTTTTCCTCTGACATCACCTTCAGGGTGGTATGGTCAAAGGTTGTCATCACATCGGTCGTCTCTTAACCGGAAGGTCGGTGGTTTGATCTCCGGCTCCTGCAGCCACATGTCCGATGTGTCCTTGGGAAAGACACTTAACCCCGCTTTACATATCAACCTCTGCCATCAGTGTGAGAATGTGTAGGTGTGACCTGCGGTGTAAAAGTGGTTTGAGTAGTCAGAAGAAGTACTATACAAGCTCAAGTCCATTTACCATTTCACTGTATCTTTGCAACACAGTGAATCAAACTAATATTCTGTCACCATTTCCTGATTAAAAAACAATTTAAAAGACAAAAGGTAGAAATATCCAGAGGCTCATAAGGCCGTATTTTAAGATAAGAAAACATTTTGATAATCCATTAGCATCCATCAGGCAACATATTATTCTATGTTTGTGTGTGCAGAGAGTCTGTTAAGCATGCACAGCCACACCAGTGAAGAAGAAGAAGATAGACATGGTGGATGTAGCAGGTGAGGTTTACCTCAGCGTAAACAAAACAGGAAATGGTTGGAAATCAAGCTGGATTTATTGTTTTTAAAAATACTTACTACAGTTACTAAGATGATACCTTCAAATGTGTTTGTTTTGTCCGGCTGAAGTCAGGACCTCAAATATATTTTATACATATTAGTTTGATACAGAGAACAGCTACAATTCCTGATGCATTTATAGTTATTTGTTGTTTATTATTTTTTCTATTGAATCATGAGTCCTTAAAGCCATGATCATTTTTATGGCATAATGCACATTGATTAATCAGAGCTGAAAGGTATCAGTGATCTTCTTCTGAACAAATCTGAATAGATGGAAATATAAATTTATAAATTACTTTCTTTATTCAGTTAAACTTAAAGTTGTTCTGCCTGGTGCCAGTGCCTTTCGTGCACACACACACACACACACACACACACACACACACACACACACACACACACACACACACACACACACTCAGAGCGGTGTATTGTCCTCTGATCCCGAGTTGTTCCAGTGAGAGTTTGTCTGAGATTAACGCCGGAACTCATCTGTCCCCCCCCCCCCCCCCCCCACCCTTCCCCCCACTGCCTCCACCATGCTCTGGACTTTCTCACTGCAAGCCAGGTATTTTTAGCTGTGACATAATGCCCCTATCCCTCTCTCTCTCTCTGTCTCTCTCTCTCTCTGTCTCTCTCTCTCTCTCTCTCTCTCTCTCTCTCTCTCTCTCTCTCTCTCACATGCACATACAGACGTCCCTCCCCCTCTCCTCACCCTCTCCTCTCTTGCCCCCATCCCTCTCTCCCTGGCTGCCAGGCTATAGGGCTAGCTGCTACAGTAAATTGAGTGATCAGGTTTCTCACTTTGAGCTGCAGGCTGAGAAACATGGCAGTGGAGGAGGCAGCAGACTATTTGGTGGAAGTAAGTCTTTCCTGTGTGTTTACTTTACTTTCACACGCACTTTACCTCCTCCTATCCGGCTGCAATGTTGTTATGCTAACAAGATTTGGGGGGATTTATAGCCTGTAGGATTTGAGCATTGTTGTGGTTTAAAGGATCCAGACATGGGACGTTATAGGCTGAGGAGAGGGGGGGTCGTTGATGGGACGGGTCGCAGTGGCAACTCTGCTGCACCACTCTGCTGCAGTGTGCGTGAATGTGAGTGTCTGTGTGTGTGTGTGTGCCTGTTGGGATTCCTACCTGCTTTGCTGTGATTGTGCACTTATAAAGTCCTGTTGATTGGGTTCTCTTTATGAGCGTTAACATGCAGTGGTTTGTGGATACAGTTTCATGTTGCAGCACAGGGATGTGTATGGAAACACCTGACCTTGGACAGTGGCGCATGCTCTGTGTCTGTTTGGGAAAAGGTGAATTAAGGTGCGATTAGGAGAACTTTATGATACAAATTCATCATAAAGAAGAGCGATTAAGGTTATGATTTCTTGTTATGACTAATGTTGTCATTAACTTAAAACCACCCTTTAGAGGATTCAGAAAGCCCTTCATGTGTCCCTGTGATAACTCAAAGTCTCTCTAAAGCTGGTGATAAGTGATACACAGTGAAAGCTACCTCATGACTGGCTTACTGCAGCAGTTTAATGGTAATTAAGGAGGTATAGGATCAGATAAATGCAGCAAAATCGCAACTTTTTCCAACCTACAGATGAATCCAAGTCTTAAAGGATGTGAAATTAATGTTCTGCAGAGCTTGAATTTCAGAAATGAAGTGTTTTTGTTAGATTAAACAGTAAATGCAAGCTTGTTTACAGTATGTGACCTAATGTGAGCTAGGTCATGACTGCTTTACTGCAGCAGTTCAATGATAATTGAGGAGGTATCAAATCGGATAGATGCAGGAATATCACAACCTTTCAACCTACAAATAAAACCAAGTATGCATGGAGGATATCCATCTAATGCTTGAATTTTGCAACTTTTTTCCTTCTTAAAACATAAAGTTTTGAGGATATAGATTTAATGTTCTGTATGATTTTCAGTCATTAGGTGTTTCTTTCGGCTAATAGAAAAACTAGCTCATTGTAGGGATGCAGCTTAAACCAGCTGAGTAATGTCTCTCTGCAGTACGATAATGATAATTAGTTATTACTTCAGGTTATAGCAGGAATTTTACCTGTCAATTAAACTACGTAAGGCTGGGGGGGGTGTTTTTATAGTGTTAGACTTTTAGGGGCTTTATTGTTCATTTTTAAAGGGGCAGCGCACAATTAAATGTAATTGCACCAGAGTAATAGCTAATTCACATCTGTTATCCTTGAGCAGGTAAACAAATAATACACAGCAGGAAGTACATAATCTAATATCACAGAATATGTAAAAAAAAAATAAAAAAAAAGTCAATTTGTGTAAAATGACACTTAATAATATATCATATTAAATCCAAAAATATAAACAAACACTGCAAAAAACACTATAAAAATGTCCATGTTAAGCTAGCTCATGACTGGCTTACAGCAGTTTTAATGGTAGTTTTAAATGTGTTTGGGCTTAGATATTAGCTTGAATCTTGCAACTTTTTAACTCATCTGCAATTAATCCAATTTGGCGGGCTTTAATCTAAAGTTCTGTAGAGTTTAACTCTCAGTAAATATATGTTTCTGTACAGTAAAATACAACAGCAGGTAATATATAATAGACAGAGTAGGCCCAGGATAGCTAATATGACTAGCTTACTGCATTGGCTTTATGGTATATATGGAGGTATCGACCTACGCTTGGATTAACTTTTGAGGCTCTATGTGTTGTAAAGTGTGTAACATAATTATTCTGTTAAATATAACAGAATAAGTGAAACATGAAATACAGCGCTAGCTTATCTTGCAGCAGCTTCATAGCTTTCAGGAGGCAACCACTCAGATATTCTCGGTTATTTTGATACTTATTTTGAACTGTTACTTCAAAAAAGAAGTGAAACCGATAGAAATCTTATTTGTTGTCGCCTTTTACTTTCCCTCAACCTTTTGTTTCTGTTCAATAAAAACAGAAAACCTAGCTAGTTGGTGATAAGTGATATACAGCGTGAGCTAGCTTGTGTCTGGCTAGGCTATAGTGCAGACGTTTTATGTTACATGAGGAGGTTAAAACTCAGACATTAACTTCCAGTTTGCAACTTTTCTCTAACCTACAAACCAAACCTAGTTATGACAATGTCAGTCGAAGGAAATGTAATGTTTGACTGTCAGTGTGTGTCTTTAGTAAAAGAAACGCTAACAGGCTAAATGTGACAGAAGTTTCATAAGGTGCTTTTATCTTCGAGAGGCCTATCTGGTGCAGTTTTACTACCTATTTCTCTGAACTGCTTATAAAAAGTAAAAGATAAAGGTTAAAAAAAAAAATGTAACTGTAGTGTCTTACTTTCACGAATAGACGTTACTGTCACACAGCTTGTTAGCTAGCTGTTGGCATGTCAGACTGTGTTAGCATGTTTGCTGGTTGCAGGGAGCAGCTCTCATGCAGGAATGTGTGCAACTGTATGAGCGACTGAAGCATTCTCTGCATATCGCTCGTGGCTATATTAAGTTTCAGTGAAGGGACACTTAACTTAAAACTGAAACTGAAGCTTTATATCTGCTTTAAACAAACAATAAGACATCTTTAAATGTCGATTTGAGTCCAGAGTCTTCATAGTATCTGTGCACTTTTGTCACAAACATATAGCGTACAATTGAATAAGTTTGCCTCAAAGTCTTTCATGTATTCCAAATTTAATGCAAATTTGACCACATTTATGAGGCTAAATCTTCCACATACAACCAGGAACAAAATACTACCTGGTAAGTCACCAAATCAAACATACAAAACATTGATTTAATCGCTTTAAGGTGAGCTACTGCTTCTGACTAAATCCCTTAAAATGCCTTAGTACACCAAATTATTCCCAAAAATATCACAAACTGTTGGCTGTATCAAACCAAAACATGAAGACTTTTGTGTTTGTTCAGATTAGCAATGAATTGCTTGTTTACATCATTGTTTAACATTTGGTCCGTACAAAGGTGTGCATAAAGTGCATTTGAACCAAAGTCCCTTATATCTGACCGCCTTAAAACCAATCGTATTCAGTTATATCTTATGAAACAAAGAAAAGAAGTGAATCCTCCCAAATAAAGAAGCCGTAACTAGAGAATGTTTGGAATAAATGCTGGACCTAAAGGTATTATTACTTACTGTTTGAATTTGCAGATGTATTTTCTGCCTTTTCTCTGATAACAAATCAAAAGTTTTGATATTTCAGCTCTTATTTGGACACAGGAACAGTGTGATAAACAACATAGTGACTACTGCATTCCTGGCTCACACCGACGACCAATGTGGCCGTGTACTCGAGCCGCAGCAACTTGAGAGGCCGGTGATGAAAACAGTGCAGGCTGATGGCAGGAATAGCAGGCATACACACTCACTCAGATGAACAGGAAGACATTTTTATTGATTCTAATTCTGGAGTCGTTGTGCGGTCTCGGTGGACTCTTATCAGTGACATTCCTGTGTGCACATGAACATGCATATACTGCACAGTCTGTACTTAACACAGCTGCTAAGCTTTCTTTTCCTCTCTGTGTTGGCTCATAACACGTTATATTATCTAATTTTCCCCATTTTTGGGACTTTAAGGTCATCCTAAACAGGACATATATGGGCAGGAAAAGAACGCAAGATTGTGATTTAAAGATAAAGGGCTATGATCCAGCTTATATGTTCAGTTTATTAGCTATTTGTCAGTAGCTATTCAGGTGAATTTCACTGTTTTATGTCTTGCAAACTTGTTTTAGATCCTCCCACTGGGTATTAAGCCCATATTGTCTGGTTGAATTCAATTATGAGCTCAAATTTCCAATTAATTCAGAAACCTTTCATCCGTAAACAATCAGGCCTTGAAAATAATGGACAAAAATTAAATAAATAAAACATCCATTGGTATTATTTCTACATAAAAAGTAAATCTACTTGACAGCTGTGTGTAGGTAGATGTAGGTGAAATCCACCAGACCTCATGCTGGACTTCAGCACTCTGTGTTTAGAGAACCTTCTAAGAGCATGATGCTTTAAAGTGCAATCTCTGATAAGTTATGAGCAGCCGAGCTGGTGCCACTTTATCTCAAAAGGTTTGGCATTGTGCCTTTAAACCCTTAGTTTATAAAAAAAAAACAAAAAAAAAAAAACACTCAACAGAAAAGTGGCTACATCCTCTGAAAACTTAGAATATATAATATTTTATTATTTATTACCCGTAGCTACTAGCCAGGCTAAGTTAACAAATGAAGGCCGACCTGAATTTGCATAGTTATAATGAGGGCTAGATTTACATACTTCACATTAATTTCATATAGCTGCAACTTTGCTCATTATTGTATTTTTAAAGGTCACATGTTATGTAGAATATACTTCACCATTTTTTCCTACACTCATGTGTCCCTAGTCTGTCTACAAACCCCCCAATGATGAGAAAAGTCCATCCTCTCTGTCTTTTGCCTGCTCCACTTTTCAGAAAATGTGTGCTCAAACAGGCTGTTTGGAGATTTTCCCTTCATGACATCACAAAGGACAGTAACCCCTCCCCCAGGTGGGTGACACTCCCACAGCTAGGTGTTTGATCTGCCCTCTGAGTCTGCCTTCTCACCTTAAACAATAGGGCATGGAGCGAGAAAGCACCGAGTACACCCAAGCCCTTCCAGAGAGGGGGCGTGGTCAGACCCATCTTATTTACATTTAAAGGTACAGACACAGAAACAGCCTGTTCTGAGCAGGGCTGAAATAGAGGGGTTTATAGGCATGATCAAATACAGGATCATTGTGGATTTAGAACAAGAAACTTCACACACATGTTTTGGAAAGCTCTGAGACTTATTTCAACTTGTTAAAAAGGAGAATAATATGTGACCTTTAAGAAGCATCTGACTTATAATTCTATGAAAAGATGGAGCTAATTACACAAAATGTGGTAGGGAATTATTTCAGGTCAGAGTGGAGGACTAAAGCTTCCTAATTGAATTTAAAAAATCCATATTTACTTTTGCTTCTTGGCAAACTTGTCTGGTGGTGATCATGTGTGGGTGATGTTTTTCTGTAATGTGTATTGTCGTACAGAGGATTGTGTGTCATGGGAGTTAATAGCTAAGCAGTCACTTCATTAGCAGGACGTAATGCTGCTTTCAAAAGCTGAGATCAGCTATTGTTTCAAATATGAGCCGGGTTCTTTTTTGGCATAGATAATAGGAGGGGTTTTATATAGAGTGTCCATTAGTGGTGCACTTTGTAAATGATTGCCAGTAAATCTGCACCGGAGTAGCCTGAGGATCATCAACATTTGAGTTTTTTTTTTCCTTTCTTAAGATTTAAAGTCAAAGTAATCTCAGTGATATTCGTCCGTACATGCATGCATGGGAACAATGCAAACAAAAAACGGCTATAAGTGAACTTTGTATGCACTAAGTGGCGCCAGTTTTCCAGAATGTAAACAAATACAGGATTTTAAAAAAATAACCCATAACATAACTCACTGACTATATACCCACATTACATTCTTAACGTCTCCCAAATCCCCCACTTCATGGGAACTGTAGTTCAAAACTGAACGTATAGTTCTCTTTATGTGGAAGAAATCAAAAAGCACTAATAGGAGTGATAAAACCATATCTTAAAAATCAGTTGTTGTTTGAAGGCAGCCCCCACAGACTGAATGCTGACACCAAAAACACTCTGTGTGTGTGTGTGTGTGTGTGTGTGATGATGAACTCAGATAAGATCCATTCAGCGAGTGGGAAATGAGCTCAGCGATCAGCTTTAGCCGACAATCAGTCTACAATAACAGAGATCATGGTGCGGTGAGCGAGACAAGACCGTCTAACACACCGGACCAACTCTGTCCTCTGTCACGTTACGCTATATTTGATGAGGTTTTTAAAGCTTGAAGCCTCAGGTCATTCAGTTACAACTATCGTATGACCAATATGTTAGATATCTACTGAATGAAATCATAAAATGACATTTCCATATAATCAAACTTTAAGGAAACATGCTATGTTGAAGTGCTAGCTAATCAGTCAACAATGCAGCAGCCAGTATGTCCTCCTTCTAAGTTTAGATTCTGGTCCTGGATTTGTTTGGACCAGAGGTGATAGGCTGTTTTAAGGCACCCCCACGTGGTCATTTTGAACGTCCCTCGGTTTGCCAGACTGCAGTACCCATTTTAAACACTAGGTGTCTGAGTTATATACTGCTCCTTTAACTGATAGACGTTTATATTCTATAAACGTCAATGCAATGTAAAGGCTTCCAAATGCTATGAGTGCTTTTTGCAGTAACTTTTGGCCTTTAGGAATAGTTTTGAACATCAAAGAAAACTTCAGTCTTTGTATTTGATGGCGTGCCTTTTTCAAAAGACAAATATTTGAGATGTGTTTTGCATCATTTTTCCCACATTTCTGATGTCAAAGAAAAAGCTTTTGGATCTCCACCAGAATCTAAAATTGCCTTCTGTATGTTTGCTTAAAGTCTGGCTGCGCACTATGAGAGCCAGGCTGTAACTTTCAAATCAAGAAATGACACATATTTCCATATACGTATAAAAAGTTGAAATCCTAAGCACACATTTATTCAGCTTGATACACTCAGGGGTTTTGATGTTAAAGTGTTTCTTGATCTGGTATGACTGTTTGCATACAGAGGCTTATGTTGATGTATGCAGTGTTAATAGACTTCACTGGAGTCGTTGCTGACTTTTATGAGACAGTCTGCTTACTCATGACCCTCGAAGATATCAGAGAGTCTGAAAAACACCTAAAAGAGCCTTTAAAATACCTTCATATTTCATGTTTATATTATAACCAGCATGTTTGAACAACAGTTTGATTACATTCCTTGTCAGAGTTTTGTTTATTATGTTAAAACACAATAAATGGCTGGTATGATGCACTAAAGAGTATACACTTCTTGATAAGTCTCCTGTTCTCCTCGCTCTGAAGTCAGCGTATGACTTTTCTTTTCTTTTCTAAAATTCGATCCAACAAACGACAAACTGTGTTTGTAGGTCTGAGTTTGGTTTGTTGCCGTATGTCCATGGTTGACCTTACAGCAACCATCACTCAGATCAGGCAGTTCATTTAGTGGTGGTCATGATGGCTATACAGCAGAGAGGAATGGTGACTGGTGATTTTTTTAGACATATCTTGGGGCTTTTTTTATGCCTTTATTTTGATAGGATAGTGGATAGAGTTAAAAGTAGAAAGAGAGACTGCGAATAACATGCAGGAAAGCGGCCGCAAGTCGGATTTGAACTCGCCCACTTGTAGGACTAGATGCTCTGTACAGTACATGGGGCGCGACCTAACTTGCCCCCATGTCCATATCTTAAGCCCATGTTTGGAATGTGAATGTTTTTTATTCACTGTGTAAAGAACAGCTGACATTTTCCCTGCTAATCAGGTGTTTTTGGTTGTTCCTGTTTTTGTCCCTATTATTATTTTGCAGCTGCAAATATGCAAATCTGTAGCTTGGGAGTTAAAAAAATGTATATGATGTTTTCTCAATAAACATGACGTGGCAGAATATACACCCATGTGTTCTTGACTGCACTCGTACATAGTGGAAATACAACAATGTTTGGAGATTCAAAATAGAAGAACTTTGCATACTAAGTATTTTTAAAAGCAACCAGTATTTTAACTCAAGTGGCCTAACAATGTGACCACACTTTGACTCAAGAAATGAAGTTGTGTATTTTGTCCACCACTGACTGGAACAGATATGTCACTTTTCGGCATCAAATATAGATTTTCGAAACCAGAGTGGATTTATAAATGCAAAAACTATGAGCACATACTCTGAATGAATCTGTTTCAAACTCTGTCGTACCTTGTTTTTTTCTGTGTGTGTATATTCTGTCTAGA
The DNA here is from genome assembly GCF_963930695.1 of Labrus bergylta. NCBI lineage: Eukaryota > Metazoa > Chordata > Actinopteri > Labriformes > Labridae > Labrus > Labrus bergylta. Next base: position 3,948,388 of record NC_089215.1, on the reverse strand, counting down.
GAAGATTGTAGGTTAATGGGCACATGCAGCCGAGGGTAATTGGAGAGTTCTTCCCCTGTGTACTGCCCAAATACTCGGGTGTGGCGGACTGTAGCGCCGCACTGCAATCATGAAACTGTAGACGCACTCTTTGTGCCTGTCTGCCTCTCTGCCTGCTTTTCCTTCCTACATTTTTTTAAACCTCCTCTACACACGCTCGTTGACTCTGCTTCATCCACGCTCTGATTCTCTTTCTACACAAGTTCCCCCTCACTGCATGCATTCATTCACCCACTGCCACACACACGACCACACCCTGAAATCCTCACACACAGATACGCAGACATGCACACGCAGCATGTTTAGCTCCCCTCGGCTCAGCTTTATGACGGAGCGTGTCTGCAGTTGCGACCAGTTTGCTGTAAATTGCAGTGTTTTTGTTGCAGCCGTTGTCCTGACACACAGGCTGGTGCATGCAGCAGTAGGTGTTAGCACAGTGTGTGTTTGTTTGTCCCAGATTTGCTGCTGCTTCTTGGAAAAAATGCGCCACAGAGTTCATAAACAATAATTTTGGATGCTCACAGCCCCCCAGTTGTTGTCAGGAAGCATAAGTGTTTATGCAGCGTTCGAGGCTGGAGGTGATAATCTTCTGCTAATGGGTGTAGTTTCTACCGGTCACAGAGCATTCCTGATTCATTCTTCACTTTGAAATTATGTTTTTGTCCCTTCTGTTGTTTTTCAGGATTTATTTCTTAGATAATCGCTCTTTTTTAATGTTTGTTTTTGGGCTTGTTTGGCCTTTATTGTAGAGACAGGAGAGTGGAAAGCGGCAGAAATCAGGAAGAGAGAGAGTGGAGAATGAGATGTGGAAAGGACCATACTTGGAGGACCATAGCCTCGCACAAACTAACCACTAGGCTAATGGCACCCCTTAACATCATCTTCATACTTTGAAGCCACCTTACTTCAGTTAAGAGATGAGACAAGGTGATAAAAATGAATTATATTATTTTGAGTCTGAGTGTAAAAGTAAAAATATAAAGATAACTGAGCAGCGGCAAAGAACATGAAACCCGTTTTGTCGCTGCTTTTTGCCTCACAGGCTGCATTCAAGCAGCCATACTGTATTTATTTAAACTATTTGCACTGTGTGGTGCCTGAAAAGAGGACATACAGATGTTTTTTCATATGTGTTTACTTTATTTGGAGCCACACATAATCACAAATAATTATACAGTCAACTTACTGTATAGATATGAAAACTCTTCCTTAGTAATCCATCCTCTCCGTGTTTTCTAGCAAAGATAGAAAGCAGAACAAAGAAAGAGAACATCGGGGGGATTTCCAATTCAGAAAAGAAAAAGGGGCTCTACATATGTGTATACCCAGGTCGTTCATCTGCAGATGATTTTGAAGGCAGAGGGGTCACAAAAAGTCTTACAAATATCTGGCCTGGGTATTTCGATCGATGACTTTAATTTCAGACCACATGTTCTGTGTCTGGTAAAAAAAAGCTGAGGCTCAAACTGGGTTTTTATTTTAGAAACAAGTTTTGTTTTTCTTTTAATGTTAAAAAAAACACCTTGTTGCTGTAACTTTTGTTTTACCTGTTTTAGACTATGGTGATCTTTTGTACTTTTGTTCATGCACGCCTCTGCTCCGTGTCTCCATATGGTCGATACAGCCTACCATGAGTCCTAGAGGTTCATAACAAACTGTAAAGCGCTCTGACTCACTGTTGTGAGTTGTACTCTCAGGTAGGATGGCCTGCTGTTGCGACCCGTAGGCTCAAACATACACACTCGTAAACATTTATATACTGTATAAGTCTATTCTTGGTCTGCTCCCACACCATATTATATGTGTTTTTATAACATAGAAAAGTACTGGAGTGTATTATTTGCAGTCTCAGGATCTCTTTATGCTCTCTGTCCCAAACGCACAAACAGAAGCTGGGCAAAGGACTGTTTGTATTCTGCACCCTCAGCCTGGAATCTGTCTGTAGCTTTACTACTTGAACTACAGACTCACAGATTTGACTCATAGATAATGCATATGTTGGCGTTTTGTAAAATTGTACTTTGGCTCCCTTTGTGTCTCCGTCTGTAACTTTGTGTCTGTGCTGCTGCCTGTCTTGGCTATGTCTCCGAATAAAAAATAAGATAAATACTTGGAGATTAAAATGTCTGTATAAATAGATATATCATTTTTTAAGTATTAAATTTACTCTTTATCTTGAGTTCTCGTTATTATTCTCCTACTTAGGCACTTGAACACGACATCAAGACGGCTATACAAGACAAAAGCACTGTTATAAAGATTTACATTAGTCAATAGTATTTTATAAAATATAACTTATAGGCTCTGACAAAGAAATAAGACATGCATTAATCCATTGTAGTGCAGTCACAGTACACCAAGGGTTTGCAGAACATTTATAACTTTTAGTTTATCTTCAAAATTTCAATCGATTTACACTGATGATACTTCCTCTACATTTTCTGATGCATTGCAGCATGTAGTTTAATGCAAATGTGTACATGTGTTATGTAAAGGACACATGTTGGTACAGAGCTGGACTTCTTATCACACAGATAAAGTAAATCCCTCGGTTGTAGGTTGGATTTGGCAGACTGTTTATTCTTGGCACGGAGATGTGATGTGTAGCTAAGCTGGTGTGTTTCAGGAGACGGAGTAATCTTACTTTGTTTCACCATTGAACCTAAACTCGTTTCTTCTTTTGGCTCTTATTCAAAGTGTGAACAGAAACGATACCCTGCTTCTTCAGCCTGAAAGGATTTATTCATCTTATCTGTGATTGCAGGGATTCATGGTGATTCTATGACTCTCAGTCAATTCTGATTAATTCTGCAATATTTATTTTATGTTTTATAAATATAATAAATAGCCTCGAGTAATAGTGATGTGTCAGTCAGGAAAGAGTCGGCTCTATGTGACTTTTTTTATGTCTACGATGGGACCTAGCTCCCTTTTTGTTGTTATTTAAAGGTCACATATTCTGCAAAATACACTTCACCATGTGTCTCTAACACTAACATGTGTCCCTAGCCTGTCCACAAACCCTCCAATTATGAGATTACTCCATCCTCTCCGTCTTTTGCCTGCTCCACTTGGGTTACAAAGTGCATTTTCCTGATTCTCCTGAATTGTATCACCCTTTCATAAATGCTTCAAAGTGAAATTTAAGATGAGAAACCAACCTGTCCTTCTTCTTCTCTGTGTGTCCTCCTGCAGACGGATGTAAACGCTTGTTACCTGCGATCAGCTCGTGCCGGGAACCTAGAGAAAGCCTTGGACTACCTGAAGAATGGAGTCGACATTAATATTTGCAATCAGGTAAAACAACAGTGAACCTCCACTACAGATTGTAAAATAATATTCTCCCCAAGTAAATAGTTTGGTACAAGTGATCAGTAATATTTCTCAAACTTCGGCAGCAAAACTTCACTGACTAAATCAACTCCCTCACTCAGTCAAAGGCTGAATTATGTTATTGACCTGAGACAATTAGGTACCAATTTAATGGGGAACAAAAGCATGAAACGGTGACGCCATGCTGGTGTTGAACCTCTATGGAAGACATAATTGGTTTGTCCAACAATGTGGTCCAGACTGACATATTTAAACACCTCTGTGATTGTACAACATCAAATTCTGTTCAGACATTAATGGTCGTCAGATAATTAACCTCACTGATTTTCCACCTGAAGTCGATCCGTGTTATTTACTCTATGGCGTGAACTTTCTCCTTGTCTGGATTTTAAAATGTGTCCCTTCAGAATGGCCTGAACGCGCTTCATCTGGCCTCGAAGGAAGGCCATGTAGAAGTGGTGGCTGAGCTCATCAAGCATGGTGCCAATGTGGATGCAGCTACCAAGGTGTGTATTACCCAGGATTCACGTCCACACACACACACGTACACAGAAAGGCTCATAATGTATGCATGAATCCACACACACCAACACACACACTGCTGTTTGCTTGGTCAGCTTCTTCCCAAAGTCACATTGCTTAAGCAGCACTAAAGGAGATAAATGGTTTTGTGTCAACTGAGGTGATTTAGTAAAAAGCGATAGTCTGTCTAATCGTGTGCATGACAGTGTTTCTAACATAAATGTGTCTCTACAGCTACTGCATCTAAATTATGAGACAGTGACACTCGGTAGTGATTTAATTCTAACACAGTTAATGTATGCGTCAAGAGGAAAAGTCATTATGTTCAGGGAGATTGTGGTTGCATTGCTTGCTAGCCCTGCATGCTCAATCATACATTAATCAGTAGGCAGCAACTGATAGGTGCAATTGTTGTTTAGCTAGCTGGTCAGGAATAAAGTTGAAGAAAGTGGGGTTGATAAAAGCTAAAAATAGAAGTGGAGTGAATACATCATATTTGTTGACTTGGGCCAAACATGATTTTAATAAATAGATTTTCACAAAACTCTCAAAGTATATCTTTAAAGGTTAAGAAATGTGCAGCTTGTAGCATCAAGCGCATTAAACAGAGGGTAGGGATGTTAGCTTATCACATTTAGCTGCTGATTTAGCTACACTTCTAAAGGAAGGTGAATTTCTAGCATTTTTGGACACTTAATGTTTACCTGTCTGATTGATCAGCGTCCTTATCGTAACTCATAATAAATGCTAATGTTATTTTGGTCTCCAGCTGAAGTTATTAGCTAACATCATGTTAACAATCGGCTGTAACGGCCTAGCGAGCATTAGCTTAATATCTGACACCCTACAAAGAAGTTAAGGTGGAATATGTTGACCTGATACAGATATTCTCCTTAGCAGGAAAGTTTTTGGATAACAAAATTCAAGCTACAGTAAAAAAAGAACATGTACATTGAGCATTGGGCATGAAGTTCTCAGACAGGTTACTTAATTGATGCTAATATTATTTCCTGTCTCCTGGATGTGTTAAAGGCAAAGAGTTGTACATCGGCTTCATTTTTCAACAGTGGAGGTTGCCTCTTGGAGTTACAGCATGAATTCACTTTCAGGAAGGGAGGGGGGAAATGTATATGCAGCAGCATGAATGACATAATGGTAACAGCTGCTGTTAATCTGTCGCTGACACACAGACAACAGGTGCATCCATTAGAGATTTAACATGCAACTTATTCTCATACCAACACTACCTCACTTTGCTACCTCCATTCAGATTTTCCTCAATTAAAATTTTTCCCCCACTGCTTCATCTTCCTATACACTCTCTATGAGAAACTCTCTTTTTTTGCTTTAAAGTTGACCTATTCTGCTGATCCCCATTTTAAAACTCACGTATAGTGTTACAATGCTGGATGCCCACACTAAACCAGGGCAAGGTTTCAGATCATGAGGTAAACACATGTTGGAGTAATCCCAGGATGAGTCTGCTTAATGTCGTTAAACAGCTTTTTCTGCATTACATGCGATAGTCTCCCGATATGAAAACCAAGAATTCCACGAGACGTCTTCAAGCCTCTATGTAGGCCGCTGAAAACTCTTCACTAGACTCTCTTCTCCCAGCACTGGAGAGCAGCCCACCCCTGACAGCCCTGCAGCATTCTGCCCCCCCTGGATAGCTTCCAGAGAGCTGGCCAATCAGAGGAAAGAGGGCCTTAAGGCGACAGCAGCTGAAATAAACCGTTTCAAGCAGAGGCTGAAGTTAGGGTTTTTAAGTATGAGATAGATAAGGAGTTTTTTTTTTTGTTCCAAATCATGCATTAACTGTTTTTAACTGTTTTTGAATTAAGTGTTTTGTTTTGTTTTAATTAATGCTTTGTGAAAGAGGGGCAGATATTAGATTAGTCTTTTTTCTGCTCCTTTTCATTCAAAATTTGAGATTTTATGTTTGTTTGTTTTTCTTAACTTTATTGTTTGTTTGAATGAAATAAATTTACAAATAAAATAAATAAATAAATAAATGTAGAGCTCCTCTATACTGTAGGTTTCACAGACTGACAACATGCATGCTGAAGAAGAGTATAGGGATTATTAATATGGGAAATTAAGGAAGCTGTACATCTAAAGCAATCTGTGTTAATTATGTGTAATAATGTGTCATCGAAGTGTTATTTACAGTAATCATTCTCAATGAAGCTAGACAAGCTCTTATAGGTGAAACATGAATAATAAAGGATCTTGTATTTTCCTTTATTATAAGGGAAAGGAGTCATTTTTAAGGAACTATGACAGATGAATGATAATAATAACCTTTGCCCCAGTTCTCTACCTTCCCGCTGTCCACATTGACAGACTCTTAAAGACAAGTAAAAGTGTGTTACAATTAAAGTCCTGGTTCAGTTGGAAATACAATAAAGATTATTTTCTGGAAGTTTTTATTTTCTCTTTTTGTGTCGTCCACAACAGAAAGGAAACACAGCCCTCCACATAGCTTCTCTTGCCGGGCAGACAGACGTGGTGAAGGAGCTGGTCACACATGGAGCCAACGTCAACGCACAGTCTCAGGTAAAACACACACACACGCACAAAAAACACACACGCAAACACAAAGCTCTCAAACTGTGAAATCATCTTTGCTGGAAATCCAGGTTTGAGTTTGTGCGTTCATGCAGATGAATGTGGACACAGCTATTGTACACACAGTATCCTTTTTTTTTTTTTTCGGGGTGTGTGTGCTGTGTCAGCGGCTCTGCAGTGTTTCCTGGCCCACATTCACACACACACACACACACACACACACACACACACACAGACACACTATCACACTGCTGTAGTCACCACAGCCATGATGATAATGTCAACATCAAAGCCTCGGTTGGAGCTTTTTAGAGAGGAAAATCAGAATAATGTTGTATTGATGAGCTGTTACCTTGGGCCCGGTGGTGTAACGATTGACTTCATACTGGCTCTATAAGGGAGGTTTCTCTCTTCTCTTGACATGAAAGGAAATGTTGAAGTATTCCTTGAACACTCACAATAACACCTTTGCTGATTCTGCAATGCAGCATTTTAGTCCTGCTGCTCAGAGTCGTGCTTTCGCTTCTTTAAAGTGAGTTTTATTTCCACTGCGTCCTTCACTTCTTCAGCTTTTTGAATGTGAAGTCTAAATGAAATGTTGTGTAACAGAGAGAACTAAAAGGTTTTGGTGCACCTGAGTTCATACAAAGAAGAGGAGAGAGAAAGGGAAGGGGGAGCTTTTTGTTTGTGTGCTGAAGTGATTTGTCAATCCTTGATTTTCTCTGCAGATCTGTTTTTTTTCTTTGCTTTGTTCTGGTGTCACACAAAGACATGGAAACTAACACACACAGTCCTACAGCTCCAGCTTGTATCTTTGTGTTATCAGGTGTGAGGCATGTATGGAGGTGACAGTATGTGCTCCATGAACTTTGCACGTCAATCCATGTGCAGCTGTAGAGCTCAAAAAGCTTTACAGTGGACATCTTACCAGATACACATGAAATGTTCTACAGTGAGGATTTTTAATCATCACCATCAATAAATCATGACGAGGCAGATTTTTCTTACAAACTCAATTAACACAACATTTTTAGATTAAAAAACCTGATGGCCTGATGTTTGTTTTTGCAAGACACAGCAAATGAAAGAATGAAAAAAAGTCACATCAATGCAAAAATCCTGTAAATCCAATTCTGCTGTAACGTAGATCCGCTCAATGATTTTTATTTTAACACGGCCAGTCATGACCTTGTTTAAGCAGCGATATCAGTGGGAAAGATCATCAAACTATCTCACTGTAATTCAAAGTCAAACTATTTGTGTTTCTCTATTTTTAAAGACCAAAAAGTGCATAATTTGTTTATAACTTTGGTAACTCCTGGGAAGAAAACTATCTTCAACTCGAGTGTGCGCTTGACGTCTTTTTAATGTGGCACATATTTGCACAAATTCTGACTTTTGAATTTTAAAAAAAAGTAGACGATAAAACGATCAAAACATTGAAGAATACACAATAATAAAATGTATAAAATACAAACAAGCATACAGCATTTACTGTACACACAGAACATGGAAAAAAGAAAGCAAAATAGGAATATGGGAAGTAGCCATAAAATCAACAATATATAAATAAAAGACCAAGAAAACTGTGATAATGAGATGCAGAAATCATTGTTAGAAGCTAAGTCTTTGTTTCTAGCTGACAGAAATCTTCCTCTTTCCTTCTTTCTCTAGAAGATTTATTAGTTACAGCTAATGTTTAAATTCCTTGAATTAAACAGTGAATTATAGTGCTCATCATGATGTTGATTTCATGTCACAGTCATTGTTTTTTTTTTTTGTCTTTTCCAGAATGGCTTCACTCCTCTGTACATGGCGGCGCAGGAGAACCACATGGACGTGGTTCAGTTCTTGTTGGACCATGGCTCGAGTCAGAGCATCGCCACAGAGGTAAAACAACAAACACAGACACGCTGTAATAAATGTACGCTGCGTTTACACTTAATGCCTGTAAGTACAACACAGAGCTGTCAGCAGTAGATTGTGGTTAATAGCTGGCTGCTACCACTGGTTCATTAGAGGACAAAAGTTCAAAAGGAGGAGTCAAATATCCTGTTAGGGGTCAAAAAACAACCAAATATGTTGATTTAAAAGACGAATCTGTTGACTGAATGGTGAAGAAAGTCAAGAGATGAAGAGGCGACAATTTATTCACTGATAGTGACCTTGACTGCCCTCGGGGACGTTTCTGAAGCCTGTCGTCTGTGGTGTGAGAGAGTGCTACGCTGCGAGTGTGTCACTGCGATCCATCATCTGCTGTAGTACAGGCAGACCGCCAACAGCCACTAAAGTGTGACAAACACAACCTGCACTGAGGCCAAAACCTTCTCCGACTTGGAGATCATGTATAGAGACTGGTGGTGCTGTTAGTGCCTCTAGTGTTACAGCAGCTGGAAATATATAATCCAAACTAGCTTCTTACTTGATGCTGGACAAGAGGACCACATCACCTGTTAGTGCCAGAGTGAATTATGGTGCAATAGTAAGTTAGAGAACTTGTTAAAGGCTTTATATGTGATTTTTTGATCCAGCAGATGTCGCCCTTGAGCACCGGCATGAAACCAAAACTACTCGTGCTGCATTGTTGTGTTAGCATGCTAATGCTAGCGATCTTTATTATGCTGGTATCTTCACACTGCATGTAAATTTACCTGAAATGAGCGTGATCTAGAAACACAGTTAAGCAGTGAGTACAGTATGTTATTCTTCTTTTCTCTAGTCCCTCAATTAAACAACTTTTATACACGAGGGGAGGAGTCAGCCGGCCGTCCCGGCGATGTAAACAAACTGAAGATAGGACTCCGAAAACTCTGAAAACATCACAGACAGTGGGACTCGGGTGTTACACCCATTGTAGACAGTCATGACTCACAGAGTTATTTTCAGAGGATATACTTGATTTCTATTATATTTAAGTGTGAAAAATCACAAATAAAGCCTTTGAAGGCAGTGAGTTCAATGTTTCAGAAGCTTCATATGTTTTAAAAATGTCTGGGATAGTTCAAGAATCAATCTAAAAGTACAGCAACTTTAAAAAGGCAGAGTAGCTAGTAAGATCTAAACTGAAGCGAAGAGGATGGTAACGAACGAAGCAGTCGAGGAAGAGAAAAAGGGAAAGTGACAGAGCAAGAAGCAGAGCGTACATCCCTGCAGATGTGAGCCATTACAGATTGTGACGCAACGTTCGGCTGTATCGTTATGTCATTCGTTGTGTCATGTTTAGCAGCTCTACCGGGTGCAGAAAGTCGTCAACTATGAAGGAAGATATGGATTATAAGTTGCCAGTGATGTTGTCTGAATATTGTCAAACGTGTTAAAATAAAGTTCACAATCTTCACCGTCCACCTCCGTCCTTTTCATCTTTCCTATCATCTTTTTCGTCTCTCCTTCTACCCCTCTTCCCTTTTGTCTCCTCCCTGTACCCCACTTTTCCCACCACATCTCCCCCCTTCTCCTCCCCTCTTCCTCCCCACAGTCGGAGACAGAGTGAATTATTCATGTAGGGAAATATATATCCATGTTTGAAGCAACCCCCGTTGTTTAATAATTCATATTTAGGCATTTTGGCATGAGGCAGAGTATGTCAGAACATTCCTTTTCAGAAAAATCTTTTGTCTGCACTTCATCTCTTTTAATTGCATCTATGATTATTTTATAGTATTAAAGGACCGATATGTAAGATATCTACTGAATTAAATGATAAAGTGACCGTACTATATGATCAGACATTAAGGAAACATGCAATGTTGAAGTGCTGGCTTCTCTGACAACAATGCAGCAGCCAGTATGTCCTCCATCTAACTTTAGATTCTGCTCCTGAATGCTCTGTTTTTGTTTTGACCAGAGAAGGTAGGCGGTTTGTCAGGCATACAGGTGTTGCAGCGATGGAAGCCGGCAAGAGAAGTGGTTCAGATAGAAGTGATTGTACCCGACCTAAAAAGCCTCTGCATGTTTCTAATAAGCTCCACGAGCAGAAACGCGCTCAGACTAGGATCAATATTGGAGATGCTTTTGAAAAATGGAGAGAGGTTAGAACACAGAAAGGTTTACAGACCCATGCAGAGCTGGATAAACACTGAAGCTTCAGAGTCCACCACATGGCAACCTGCCTGCACAGTGACTAAAGAGAGGAGGGTGGCGGGAGGGGGGGCAGCTCTCTTTGATGTTTTCAATTCGGACTGCAGTACCCATTGTAAACACTAGGTGTCAGAGGTACATATTGCTCCTTTAAATCCCGTTTTGAACTTTTAATAGAGCAAAATACTCTTACTATAGTCTTCATGACTTAAAGCTAGTGTTATAATCAGTTATCATTTTAAAGCTGGGGCATGTGTGTCACCCCTTTACAACTGAAACACTTGTCTCATGTAAGCGATACACAGCGTTTAGCTTTGTATTGTTTGAATTTGTGTTTTTCTTTCTAAGATATTGGCCCCTTTTTTGTGAGGCTAAATTGTGCTGCGTCATTGCTTAAACATAAAATATCAAAAGTGCTTTTTTTGTGCCTTTTGTTTCCTGCTGCTGCTGTTGTTGTGTCGTCGAAGTGTTTGAGGACATTAATCTGACTTTGTGTCTTTCCACTGAATGTATAATAAAGCAGATGAAGCAGGAGGGGAGCGCCATGGGATGACTTCTGAAATCTTAAAAAAAAGAGGCAAAATTTATGCGTTTGAACATGTTTGTCTGCCTGTGGGAGTGGATATATGTGTGGTTATTCCAGAGATGCTGCGCTAGGATCTGATCGTGAATGTGTCAGTGTGTGTCAGTGTGTGTCTGTGTGTGTGTGTCTGTGTCTGTGTGTGTGTGTGTGTGTGTGTGTGTGTGTTTATTAGCGTATGGACGTGTTGGTTTGCATCTCGCCTGCTCTGTTCTGTGTGTGAGCTCTGCAGGATCTCCGGGGGGAGGTTGTGCTTTGATGTGTGTTTGTGCAGTGATGCCGAGTCGTTTTTTCATCCAGACGGTCGGTGTCCTGAGTAAACACACACACACGCCTAATGTACGCACACGCATGCATTAGCTCAATGTTGTTTTCCTTTGGAGAAATCTTTTTTTTCTGAGATGATTCATGGATATTACTGCCAGAGTTTCAACCCCTTTTCTTTCTTCATTATTTTCCAGGAGCAGCTGCAGAATTTGCTTTCTATTTGTCCTCGAGCGAGATGCTGAACTCAGTCACACTCTTCACCGTCTTAATAGCATTAGCTAAAATGCTTAAATTGCCAAAACGGCTGATATGGCTGCCCCGTGCTTCTTAAGCTCCTTTTAGACATGCAACACTTGACACTTATCTCGTGAATCATTTCTGGGGAAGCTTCTGAGACACTTCATAAAATACGCAAAGATTTAAGATTCAGTCATAAAGTTTTCCATGTCAGTCATGATTTCTTCAGACGAGCATTCCTCGTCTATTAAAGAGGTTAAAGACTGATGGCCGTAGTTTTCCTCTTTGTCTAAATAAGTATAAAACCTTAAGGAAAAGACACCAGCGTAAATCAGGTTCTCTCTTGTATTGATGTGTGATATTGATTATTAAAGTGCTTTTTATTCTGTGAGCATTCAAAGACATAGCGCGGTCCTTCAGATGAGACAGGAATACTAACTGTCCTCAGGAGACACAGAGCTGCTAACCAAGTGTGTGTGTGTGTGTGTGTGTGTGTGTGTGTGTGTGTGTGTGTGTGTGTGTGTGTGTGTGTCTCATGTTTAACATTCTGCTGTGTGATTTGTATGATGTAAGATTAAACAGAAGGGAGTTGTTGCAGCAGTCAGACACTTCAAAGACGAGTTTGATTTGGTTTCACTCTGCTTTGAAGAACAAGGAGCCTGAAAAAAGAGAGACTGTATGAGAACATCTTTTATCTTCAGTGAGTCAGAAGTTCACCTGAGCAAACTCAGGTGTACCATCTGTGTATGTGTGTGTGTATGTGTGTTTTTTTTTATTATTGGTTAAGCTGTTGGCATCTTTTTGAATCTAGCAGCTACTAGCATCCATCGACTCACTATACCACTTCCTTGTTTTAACCGCTCTGGTTCTTCTGGTTGACAGGATGGATTCACTCCTCTGGCTGTGGCGTTGCAGCAGGGTCACGAGCAGGTGGTTTCTCTCCTGCTGGAAAACGACACAAAGGGGAAGGTCCGGCTGCCTGCGCTGCACATCGCCGCACGAAAAGACGACACCAAGGCGGCAGCGCTGCTCCTCCAAAGCGACCACAATGCAGACGTGGAGTCAAAGGTAAAATACAAATCCCATAATGACCTACGAAGATGAAGATTATTATGCCCCCCTTTTGACATTATGACGCATATTTTGAGTCCAATGAGACCCCAATGTGAAATATGGGCTTTACTTCTGATTGTTTCATTAAAACAGGTGTTCGCTAGTTACCTGTGTGCTACAGGTCTGTTTCCTTTACCTTGAGATTCAGGGGACATAAATGATAATCAAACAAATTAAAGTTCAGCATCATAATAATTAGCTTTAGAACTGCTGGTACATAAATTGTGTTACTTTTGGTCGGTGCTGTGATGGCTGTTTCCGGTAAGTTAGCCCGCTGCTGGATAGTAGCGTCATGATTAGCATAGAAAAGGGACAATGGAGAAGCTTTTTCCCCCCAAAATTTCATCCTCTTTCAAACAGTATAAAGTCACCATATATACCTTCAAGATATGCTAACCACGGGGATTACACAGCGGAAAGAGAAGTGGCCTCTTTAGCATTAGCCTCATTAGCATTAGCATTAAGAATGACAAAACCCTTTTTGGTCAGGACATTTTTCCAAATTTTTCATAACAAAGTATGGAAAAGCAAAGAAAAATTACACTACTTAAATGCATAAAACATATATGATTAAATGTGCAAATTACATTTATACAATTTCAGAAGTGTGATGGATTAACTTTTAGCCCCATGCAAAAGAATATAAGAAATGTCACAAAGTAGTACACACACATTGTGTTTGATAGCTTAGAGTTTCTTCTGTAGCTTATTAATTCTGTGACGACAGCACACTGTACGATTTAAAGAGCCCATATTCTGCCCTTTTTGGGGTTCGTATATTTAATCTATGTATCTACTAAAGTATGTTCACAATAGCCAAAGTTTGAAAAAAGTGTCTGTTTTCATGAACTGCCGCTCCATGCACCGGCTCGCTTCTGACTCTCTCTCTAAGGCTCTGAAGTGCCCACGTTCAGAGTCCCCACGTGTGCCAAGTCTGATCTGATTGGTCGGCCTGTCGGCTCTGCCATAATTGGTCAGTCGCTCTGGCTTCGAGGGCCGGGGAGCAAAAACATTAGCAGGCTACGGCATATTATGTGCGTGCTACAGAAGTTAACGGGCGTGCAACATGAGCTGCTGGGCTTGCCACAACGAGCCAATGGGCTTAGATCAGTGATCTCACACTGGCAAAAAAGATTTCCGAGGGGGGCTAGGACTGAGCGTTACATGCAGATAATGCTGCAGCTAACAGGAGGGCGTAGGAGAAGCCACATTTCCGCTGAATATTTGCAAATAGATGTGCCTAAACATGCACAGGACACGTGGAAAGCTGAAAGACATTTTATTCACTACACAGTTAAATATAATGTACGGATGCATGTCAGCTCAGGGCTTCCGTACAAACAATGTCTGGCTTTTTTAGTTGTTAGCTTTTTTAAGTTGTGTGAAACTTAATGTCTCCATTAAGGTGAGCAGTCAAACACGATTCTGTTTCGACTTAAGGTGAACTTTTTCCTTACTTTTATTTATTCAATGGCTTTTTTTTACCAAGAAAAAGAAATATAGAGTGCCTTTAATCGTTTGTACAGTAAAAAATTAAAAAACCTGAGGTTGCTTCCTCAATTAATTAAAGAAACAAACTGTTCTAGAGCTGTGTGTCTTTATTGTGAACTTCTTTGCACTTATTGTTGGTTCCTTTTAAGAAAGACATTATTTTCTTTGTGGTAAGATGCAACAAATCTGTCACTGAGGGCAAGCATAGAATTTCTTGTCTTTCCTCTTTTACATAAGGAATCAGTGTAGAACAAACAACATACATTAAGGCAGAGTGTCCGTCCATCATGTGGTTGTGTGTACTTATGTGTTGTAGTTCTTTTCATTGTTTCATGATCCCATCCTACAGCTTCGTGCAGCCATGGTGTTGGTGTTGCTGTTGTAGTTGTGGTGCACTAACCACCCCATTCTCTCCTCCTCCTCCTCCTCCTCCTCCCTCTATTTGTTCCTGTCCTTACCCTACCGCTGCCCTGTTTTCCTTTTCCCTTTCTAGATGATGGTGAATAGAACAACAGAGGTACATCTTGTCTTGTCTTCCTCTGCTCTTCCTCCTCTCCTCCTCCTCTCCATCGTTCACTCACGGTCGTCATCGCACAGCCAAAGCTTTCTGTCTGCTAGCATGAACGCTAAATATGCTGGCATGAATGCTTTTGCTGCTGACAGCACCTCACCTGTGTGTGCTTGGTTTGAAAGCCTGCATCACATATTTGACCTGCATATTGCTGCAAGATATAGTTCATAAAAGGAAGAATTTCAGCCTCTTAACATTAGAATATAGTTTGTTGAGCTGTTATGACTTTTTCAGATGTGTTTTTCATCACGAGAAACACTTAATCTTTATCATCAAAGTGATATTTTTGTGTGTGCTTTGGCCAGAAAATGCTTGGCATGCATTGCTTCTCAGTGCCAGATCAATTAACCCTCACTCTGTAGGTTTTTGTCGTCATTTACTGTAAATGGTTCAGTCCAAGTCTGCGTTTCTGTCATGCTCTGGTGTCAACAAGACACCCATAATTATGAATAACAAAGGTATCACCAGAAAAAGACACTAACATAAGCTGTACCAGGTAGAAGAATGCAAAATCTCCCCAATTAGATCTGCTAGCATTGCTTTCTTTTGCAGGCCTAGTTATACTGAAGGTACTACAAACTCTATTCACATGTCTCCCTCGCACAAAACATCCTAACATAAAAAAGCATTTTCTGATGAAGTTGTTCAGTTGTGACTAGTCTTAAGGTGGAAGACCGTGGACCTGTTTGGTTTTATGTTAGCTTGCATAGCTACAGAACGGAACAATTGCTCGCTAGCTGAAATAGCTAAACACTGTCTTGCGTGGCTAAGTTAGATAATTAATTCAGACTCCTTGAAACAGAATTGACATGTTTAATTGTCCATCTTGCAGTTTGAAAAGGTTTAATACGCTTATGTTTTAGTTAAGCTAATGCCAGGTCCATGCAGGGTGACTATATTTTTCTTCGTTGCTTGCTTATGTTAGCCCTGCTGCCTAGCTAAACGCCTCACTGCTAACAAAAACCAGCGAGTTAAAAGTGTTTATGTTAGCTGAAATGAAATATTAAAGCTACAGAACAAAGCCAAAGTAAATATGGTATATTTACCATGTAACATATGATGCTAATGATGCTAGCATGCTGTTACAGACTGGCTGCAGGAGCAACAAGATAATGAATGTGGTTAACTTAACATTCACTGTTGTTGATAATAATGACTTTCTGGTAGTTAAATAAACTGTAGCATCTCTGCTGCAGTATTTAACAGCCCACAGCTCTTCCATCCATTTCCTCATGACTTTATTTTATCAATCTACTGTTCTGTAGTTCCATCCAATAAGACTTAAGAATAACCTTTTTTGACATTTCTCTTTTTTCCTTAAATTGTTGAGTGATTGATTGAGATGCAAATAATCTCAGATGTTAGATCATGTTTTAATTTGTATAAACTGGAAATGTACAAATGCCTTTAATTAAATGAATTCAATGTCCCTGTGTAATGATCCAGCTGTCACTGAGGGAAACTGGAGGGGTTAAGTGATTGTAATGGACTTAGCCTAGCTGAAGCATGCCAGTAGATGTTATTTATTTGCTGACATTTTGCTGACTATTCAAGAGATAATGCTGATTTCTGTCACTGTGCTCAGAACAGCACTTTCATCAGATTGGAAGACAACAGCTTTTTGAATTTTTGAAGCATGTTCAATAGCATGTTGACCTTTCTGCAAGTGGAATGAACAAGTAGGCTACAGTGGGCTGAAATGCCGAAGAGATAATATTAATGCAATTATAATGCACACTTTATCAGAAGAGATGTGCTAAATGTAGCTTTTCAGTTTATTTAGCTCTGGTAAATGTGAAGATATGGATCTTAAGTATTAAGTCTAAGCTTTAAACTAAAATGCATGCCACTTGCATGTCTGTGAGACGACACTGAACTTTTGAATAAGAGAATCAACCATTGCATTGTTTTCATTTGACAGGACTGAAATGTGCGTATGTTTGCTTATATAGAGTGCTGCAGGAAGTTCTTTTTGTAACACAGCCCTTAAGTTAGCATCACATCGCTTCCTTCAACAAAAACCTGATGGATGAGTGCCAGTGCAATTTGGATTAGTGCTCATTGCTCAGCTCTGTTATAGCTCACTGTCCCTGCAATGAGTTGCAGATCTTCAAGGCTAGACAGTTAGCTAACAAGTGTAAGACCTCCAAAAAATGACAAGTCGTAACTTTTCTCGTTATCTATTGAAGAATTCACAGTTCTCTTTTTCCTTTATTTTTTTGTAAACTGCAACAAAGCACACATTGCAAAGAACAAACAGAAAATAAGGCACAATCAATAATTACCTAGCATAAACATGCTTAGTCATGCTGCCAGCTTACAGCTCTGCTAGCTATCAATTTATTCAAATCTAATCGTCGAAAGCAACAAACAACTTAAACACTCTCTCTGTACACCCAAAAACACAAAATAATAAATATTTACAGTGGCTTACTGGACTGACAGGTGTGAGCATTGTAGCTATTATTCAAGGCCAGCGTTAACGCCAGCTCTTTGCTTTACAATTGATTGATCAAAAGTTAGTTTGAGATAACACTTCCAACAACCGATATCGCTGGAGTGAAACCAACGAGTGATGTCACTGAATATACATCCATGTTCTGTACAGTCTATGGTTAGGATGTTTTATAACAGCACAACTTCTGTAGCCTCATTTAGACACTTTTTTGTGACCCTGATGACAGGCTATAGCTAACAAGCTAAACAAATACAAATTACATGTTAGGTTGCCTACTTGCTGGCTAATTATAGGTTGTTAAACATACATAAAAATCTCTTTAACTTAACCTAATTTCAGGGTTTTAAGAATAATCTCATTGACTTTGAGGCGAGGGAACCGAAGGTGCAAATATGCTAACTGATTTCTTGGTTTTTTCGACCGATCCTGTAGCACTCTATTGGGATTCTCTCCTCGCTGACCTGATCAGTGTCAGGTTGTGGTGCACAAAACTTGCCGAAGAAGTGTTACACAAGAAAAGTAGAGTTATTTTTCTGTTTGTTAGAAACAGAAAATCCACGACTGATTTTATTTTGTCGATTTTCAAAGCATGTTCTGCTCAGCTCTGGTCTGCTGCGCTCTGTTAGCCTGCTTTTCAGCTCACTGCTCTTTTTCTGTTATGTTCCTATCATGCTTTGCTCACGGCTCATCACGCGAAACGTTTTGCATCTTTCCCTGCGTCTCTAAAGGACTCTCTTGTTTTATTTTTTGATTTGTCTTTTCACTATAGAGCGGCTTCACTCCTCTGCATATCGCGGCTCACTACGGAAACATCAACGTAGCAACACTCCTGCTGAACAGAGGGGCAGCTGTGGACTTCAAGGCAAGGGTAGGGAAACACACACACACACACACACACACACACACACACACACACACACACACCTTTTGAAATGAGAGCTGCTGCTGCAAACTCTCACTCCAAGACCCTCGTAGTGGATCATATGCATGTCTGTGTGTGCAGGAATGTTATTCTGACACATGTCCGATCTACAGCTGTGCATGTCACTCTGCTGCAGGAAACTCAAACATGTTGTCTGTCTGCTATGTTTAACACCCTATTGACTCTCTGATTGGATGCTGGGTTTGTGGGTGTGGAAAAAACAGGGCGGTGTTTGAGAATAAGAATGAAAGTGGGGACTTTGATTATTTCTGTCACTCAATCTTCACCTCAACTTCAATCCAATCTTGTTACTGCAGCAAAAAAAACAAATATTTCATCTTGATTACACGGCTGATGAGAATGTCTTTGTTATTGTACTGCAGTTTATTTAAAGTCAGTTCAATGCACTCTGCCCGTCTTCTTTCAACAGAGAGAGAGTAAATTAGTTCCCCTATGAAAACAGCCCAAAACAAATGAACAATACATCCTGTTTAAGCATCTTAAAAAAAAAAACTACTTTTCAACAGTTTTAG
This sequence comes from Labrus bergylta, assembly GCF_963930695.1. Lineage (NCBI taxonomy): Eukaryota > Metazoa > Chordata > Actinopteri > Labriformes > Labridae > Labrus > Labrus bergylta. The sequence continues at coordinate 3,929,674 of NC_089215.1, read as the reverse complement.
GAAACGACAGAGCCTTAAAAATAGATAAATATTTTGCATGTTTTTAAAGAGTTTGAGACAAAAAAAAAGGAATCAGGGCTGAGGGTGAAAGATCCCGCTGGGACGTCAGAAAGTATTTAACTACAGGCAGACCTTATTACTTTTAGTTCGATTTTTTTTGTCATATTTATTGCCTTTAAGTTAATTATAGACATTCATATTTTTGCTTTTTTGTCTTTTACCAAAAAGAAAATTCAAGACATATTTTCAAAGCAGCTTTCATTGTTAGTGGATCTTTACAAATACTCCACGGTGCAGGGTGTCCAGTTAAACTACCCTCTACTATTCAGCCACATAGAAATATCCCCCTCCCACTCTGTCATTATATAGAGGAAATTGTTGCTGGAAAAGACAAAGAATAACCGAGGAAGAAATGACTTGGTTAAACAGAAAGCTCTTCTGCTGAAGTTGCCTGACGGTTACATCCTCTAGAGGGGGATATTTATCAATTTTCCCTCTATCATTTTCTCCCTGTGCTGTCAAACAGAGACACTTAAACGCCCACTGAATACATTTACTTTCAGGTGATAGTTGTTTTAAAACACTAAAGATATGATCAGGCTTTCTGACAACTTCACTTCCTTTTTTTTAATCTTCTTCCTTTTAAGTTACTTTTGGGCCTTTCTGCCTTTAATTAGCTGACAGTGGGAAAAGTTTATCTTACAGAAGAGCCAATGAGAAGTACTTCAGTTTTTAGTTCGTTCTGTTTTTAAGACGTTTTAGGCCGTCCTGTCTTTATTGTCCTGGAAGCATTCAGGAGCGGTTAAAGACTGGAGGTTGTGGGGTTTTAGGTTAATGTGATACTCAATGTGTCCTTACAGACGAGTACGGGTTGTTCCGCACTATTTGTGTCATTTTTCTCTTGTCTTAAAATAGCCTCTTAAAATCGATGATTCTACAGATGAATAGCAAAATACTTCTACTTTCTTCTCCTCAGAATGACATCACACCGCTGCACGTAGCATCCAAACGTGGAAACGGCAACATGGTGCGACTGCTGCTGGAGAGAGGGGCCAAGATAGATGCTCGGACCAAGGTAAACAATGAACACAGTTTGATGTTGAAGGAGACACTAACTCAGAGGAAGTGAGGGGCTTGCAAAAGACAGAGTGATCTAAAAATACTTTAAAAAGGCAGCAGATGAGTTAAGCCATCTCAATTTTTACTTCAGATACAGGCTCATAACTTACCCATATATTGAGCTCTGAGATGTCAAAATCAGGATCTCGTTGCTTAAGGACACTGTTGATAAAGGTTGGAAGTTCATAAAGTGACCCAGTCTTTTTTCTCTCCACAGGACGGTCTGACTCCTCTGCACTGCGGAGCGAGGAGCGGCCATGAGCAGGTGGTGGAGATGCTGCTGGACAGAGGAGCTCCGATACTGTCCAAGACAAAGGTACACCTCCAGCCTGTGTTTCTCTCTCACCCTCCTTTGTCTGCTGTGTAACATTTACTGTGTGCTCTCTCTCACTCTGCTCTTAAAACAGTGAATTTACTCCCATTTCTTCCTCATTAAAAGTCCAGTTTGACTCTTTAGAATCCATTTAAACTTATTTACGTATGTCTTTTGTCTTCTTCTTTGTTTCTTCCAGAACGGCTTGTCTCCGCTCCACATGGCGACGCAGGGCGACCACCTGAACTGCGTCCAGCTGCTGCTGCACCACGAGGTGCCTGTGGACGACGTGACCAACGACTACCTGACGGCGCTGCACGTGGCCGCACACTGCGGACACTACAAGGTGGCCAAGGTGATCGTGGACAAGAAGGCCAACCCCAACGCTAAGGCTCTGGTAAGAGGATAAGAGGAGAGACTCTTTCTTTCGTAACGCTGAGATGATTTTCAACTAACAATACAAAATAGTTCCAATTCCAATGCTGCTAAACTCTAAATGTTGTCCCTACTTTTGATTTACGTGTTCAATTAAAAAAAAACTGTACATTTTTGGGACACTTTCCAAAATTCTCCAAGACTCATAAGCCATACACAAACACAACTAGTTAAATTAGAGCAGTGGTTCCCAACAGGAGGTTCGGGTGCCAACAGATGGTCGCATAGCCATTATTTGTGGGTCGTGAAGTTGTGCATGGAAAAAAAAAGATTGTGTTTAAACATGTTAGTTTTGGTCTTTTTCTTTGCACCGTCTGAGGTCCAAACTTTTTCAAAATGATCATTAAATAAATCGTTCAGAATTTGGGTCGCTTGGGCGATCGGATAGCCTAGCGGTTATGTTGTGCGCCACACGTACGGAGGCTACAGTCCTTGCCGCAGCAGCAGCCGAGGGTTTGAATCCATCCTCTGCCCATTAAAGCATGTCATCCCCAACTCTCTCCTCCCGACATTTCCTGTCTCTCTTCAGATGTCCGATTTGATGGAGGTAAAAATGGCCCAAAAAACATCTTAATATATTTTGGTCGTGATTTTTCAAGGAGTTGGTGATTTAGAGTACAAGCTAAAAAATAAAACCCTGCTCTGGTGCGATCTAGCTTTCCTGTGAAAGATTTCATATCCTGAAATCTGGACCTTTATATAAAAACAGGTTGTGTTTGTGGAAAGCTGCAATCAGGTCTTGATGATTTCATCCTCCCAAGTCTTTAATTTCCTCTCTTACCTCCATCTTTACTCCTTCTTTTTAACCCTCTCTTTGTTGTAAACAGAGAAAGAGAAGTAAGGGACTTAAAGGAAAGAAGAGGAGAAGGACAGAAGTGAAGGATATGAATGGAGGAAACAAACAGACTGATATAGATTTCATAAATCCGACGGTTGTCTTGGTGTAAGACGACCATCTCTGCTCTGTAAGAGGAGACGCCTGGGTGTGGTGAGAGCTCTCGGGACTTTATAGAGAGAGATTATAAGAAGGGAAAAAAAGGACATGGAGAGGAAAATGAAGTCATAGGAGCCAGAAACCTCAAAGTGAGGCAAGAGGAGGGAGGGGAGAGAGAGAGGGAGGGGGAGGAGAGTTTGTGTTGTAAAGAAAAAGTGTCTATTTCAGTGCAGCACACTTTTTTTTTTTTTTTTTTTTTTTTTTTACAGCTTTTGGTTGAGTCAATTATTTCCACACATGCTTGTCTGGTTTGCTGAAGGGTTAAAAAGAAAGAAAGAAACGGGGGAGAAAAAGAAAAGAAGTCGTCCCCCCCTCCTGGTAGTGCCGTACTGTATTTTCCATACGGCTTTCCAGGGTTTTTTTTCTCCAAGCTCCAAGAAAGACCCTACAAAGAAACACACACTCAGAAAGTGTTTGGACCATTTCTTCTTTTTTTTTTTGGACTCTCAGAAATGTTTATGTTTGTGTATTGATTTGTGGTTTTTTTTATTTAGAATGGTTTCACTCCTCTGCACATTGCCTGCAAGAAAAACAGAGTCAAGGTGATGGAGCTGCTTCTGAAGCACGGAGCGTCTATACAGGCTGTCACAGAGGTAGGAGTGTGTGTGTGTGTGTGTGTGTGTGTGTGTGTGTGTGTGTGTGTGTGTGTGTGTGTGTGTGTGTGTGTGTGTGTGTGTGTGTGTGTGTGTGTGTGTGTGTGTGTGTGTGTGTGTGTGTTTGTGTAGGTGTGTTGAATTTTTTTTTTATCGAGTGCCATCAGTTCTTCTTCGTGTTATCAGTTCTTACAGCCAATCAAAGCTGCTGTGTTTCTCTTTGTGTCCTCTGTGAACTCGTCCTGGTTGAACTCATCAAAGTTGTGGAGACTCAGAACGATTACGTCTTCTCTGCTCGACAGGATGGGCTCGATGACCTTTAATCAACGTTTGGATTGTCAGGCGGAAACTGAAACATTTTTACATTCAATTTAGGAGCGTACATTTTTTAACCATTTTTGGGAAAAGAGTACTTTAATACATAAGTATGTCACAATCTTCATCCCTAAAATCTTCATCCCTTAAACCACTGGAATCATTATTTCAACAAGCACTCACAACTTTAGACAAACAACCATTCAGTTTTCATCAGAGCCACATCCTAAAGAAGTGCACTCTGATTATTTGGGGGAAAACTTATCAGATACAAAAAATGTCTGCCTGGTTTATGGGATTCTTCATGGTGTAGCTCCGCCTCCTTCTTAACTTAAACACAGCCACAAACAAACAAACAGGACCGCTGGAGGTGCAGCTATATGGGTGGTTGCACATGCCCCACTCAGGAAGAACTCGTTCAACCAGGATGTTTTTTGTTTTTTTTTCCTTCAGAGCGTCGCATCTCTGTGTGGAGTTCTCCCCGGCTTCCTCCCACAGTGCAGAGTCATCTTTAGGTTAACTGGTGACTCTAAATTGTCCTGTAGGTGTGAATGTGATTGTGGCTGGTTGTCTGTCTCTGGGTGTCAGATCTGTGATTGACTGGCGATCAGTCCAGGGTGTAACCCCGCCTCTCGCCCGATGACAGCTGGGCTCGGCTCCAGCAGCCAGCGACACAGGTCGGGAAAAGCTGTCAAGATGATGGACGCATGGTTATTAAGAACCAACGCTGAAACCAATATCTGGTTTTATTATTTTAAATTCATCTGTAAATGAATTCACTTTTTCCCCCACCTTCTCCTCTGTGTACAGTCCGGTCTGACTCCGATCCACGTCGCAGCTTTTATGGGACACGACAACATCGTGCACCAGCTGATCCACCACGGGGCTTCACCAAACACCAGCAACGTGGTGAGTTCAGGAAGTTCCTCCGTTATGATGTCACTGGTTCTTTCTTATCTTTCTACTCCTCTTTCTTCTTCTTCTTCTTCTTCTTCTTGGCACAAAAGACTGTCAATATGGAAACTCGGAAAATGTACTCGGGGGCACTGCCATGTCGGGGTGAAAAGGTCAGCCTTTTGTGTTCACGCATGCAGTTCACCCTGAAGGAGTAAAAGAACTACATTATAGATTTTAGTTAAAGGTGGAGTAGCATTTTCGTTGCAGCAGCTTGTAAACACAACATTCAAACAGGAAACACACACTCGCGTGCAATCGCTGAATTGTATCGAGTCCTAATCTCACCTGCTGTGCTGTCATTGGCCGGAGGAAACACACCATCTCCCCGCCAAGAAACGTCCGGAGTCAACTAAAACATGAGAATCCAGTCAGAGGACAGAGTCTCTGCAGACACACTCACCACCACACATGTATGGAGGCCCAGAAGTGATGATTGATGTCTATATTTTATTCTCATGGGAACAGCTTCTGACTCTTTCTTTAAAATGAAAGACATTTTGAAGAATACATTTGGTGAAAAGAATTAAATAGAGAATCTTCTGTAGCAGAAATAAATTATGAGAGGGAATTACTTTTTTTTATGTGTTTGGCACGTTTCATAAACTCAAAGGACTTCACAGAAAATTAAAAAAAAACAATCCATAAAAGTTCAGAAACAGAAAATACAATTTTAACATCTCCTTTCTTTATTTTAAAAAAAGGAGTAAAACATGACGCGTGTAATTAAGTAGAATTTTGATGTACTTTAACTGAGAATCTCCGTGTTGTGTTACTCTATGCATCATTATTTTTTACATAAAAATGACCTTAAAAGAGACTTTCAATCATCTGTAGTTCAGACAGAAGGAAGAAAACTCTCCCAGTTTATGTAAGGAAATGTCCATCTTGTCCATCAGTACTCTTCTTACTGACCGCTGTTAACTCTTAAATCACGTTTGAAAATAAAGATGAACAAAGAGAAGAGGGAGGGATGTTTGGGAGGAAGGGCTGAAAGAGAAGAACAGAGTGAAGAGCAAACAGAGAGGTGGAAGAGGAGGGAGTTCTGCAGTAAACTCTTCAACCCCAAAGTATTTGGTCGCCCACGCTGCGTCTGTGGCCAGGTTACCGTAGAAACTGAGTATTATGGGACGTCATTGTGGTGAGCGGGGTGTGGAGAGCAAGGGGGTCTCTCTCTCTCTCTCTCTCTCTTTTTTATCTCTCTACTTTGAACAGAAAGTCGGAGTTCCTTTAAGTTCCCTTTTTGCTTTTTTACAAAGAAAAAACAATTCAGGATCACTTTTAATCCCTGTTTCCTGTGTGTGTGTGTGTTTGTGTGTGGTTTTTGTGTGTGTGTGTGTGTGTGTGTGTGTGTTCCAGAGAGGAGAGACAGCGCTCCACATGGCAGCGCGGGCCGGTCAGTCCAACGTGGTCCGGTATCTGATCCAGAATGGAGCGAGAGTGGATGCAAAAGCCAAGGTAGACCGCATGTGACGATTTCTTTAAAAATAGAAATCAGATGGAAACCGTTCAGTGTCAGATTTGTTGTTTTGTGTATTTCTGCCTGCTTCATTTTTCTGACACAGTAATCCACATGAGTGGCGTCTGACTGCGGTCATGTCTCTGCAACGTGTCTGATTGAGTGATTACAGGGCAGAACCACTTTGTGCTCATGTTCTCACTGTAGATATGAATCCATCAGGGACGTTAGGACGGGATGCTCGTTTCAAACTTCTTCTTCTCATGCAACAAGCATCTGCATCTTCAAAAGTTCACCATTTCTCAAAGAATACATCTCACAGGTGTTTAATAAGAAGAGACAGAAAGCCTCCTTCTTATGAAATCGTTTTAAATATCAAGTGATGTGAAATATGCATGAGTTTTGTAATATCTCTCATCTTTAATAACAAGAATTCAATTTAAAAAAACTTTATTCATCCCCGGGGGAGGATTTTCAAAGTCACATAGAGCAAAAGCATGAGAGACAAAATATATATAAAATATATAAGGAAGCTTGTGCACATGAGATATTATTTTTGGTCTTTTTCAGTTTCCGGGGGTTCCTTACCAATCGTACTTAATATGCATTAAAAAAAACCCTGATAATTGTTTCCCTGTGTTTACAAAAGTACCGCTGTGTTGTCTCGGTTTTGATTTAAATATTCGTCTTGATTGTCGTTGACAGGACGACCAGACTCCGCTGCACATCTCCAGCCGCCTCGGTAAGCAGGACATCGTCCACCAGCTGCTGGGAAACGGAGCGTTCCCAGACGCCACGACCAGCTCTGGATACACGCCTCTACACCTGGCTGCCAGGGAGGGACACAGAGACCTGGCTGCTATTCTGCTGGACCAAGGAGCCAGTCTGGGCATCATTACCAAGGTAACTACAACATGATGTTAAAGTCAAATCAAGTATATCCTCTGAAAATAACTCTGTGAGTCATGACTGTCTACAATGGGTGTAACACCCGAGTCCCACTGTCTGTGATGTTTTCAGAGTTTTCAGAGTCCTATCTTCACTTTGTTTACGTCGCCAGGACAGCCGGCTGACTCCTCCCCTCGTGTATAAAAGTTGTTTAATTGAGGGACTAGAGAAAAGAAGAATAACATACTGTACTCACTGCTTAACTGTGTTTCTAGATCACGCTCATTTCAGGTAAATTTACATGCAGTGTGAAGATACCAGCATAATAAAGATCGCTAGCATTAGCATGCTAACACAACAATGCAGCGCGACTTGTTTTGGTTTCATGCTGGTGCTCAAGGGCGACATCTGCTGGATCAAAAAATCACATATAAAGCCTTTAACGTGCTTAATGTTGTCATGTTTGCGTGTTGATGCGTGCAGCAGTTTTCTTAAAGCAGTAACGCTTTCATCTGTTTTTCAACCTTTCAGAAGGCGAAACAATCTACCTTCCTTATAAAGAAATTGATGAATTACCTTTGAAATAAATCATGAAAATCAAAGTTTATTAAATATTATTTTGTTAAAACAAGCGGGGGATTTGGCTTTGCTAGCTTAAGATCAGTTTGGTTTGCTGGTGTCGACATCAATAACATGTGAGCACCTTCAGGACCTACGCTGTATTATTCCCCCTAAAATACTCCAAAGAAATAAGAACTGAATCATCTTTGGCTGCTTATTTTGGGAGGAGGGGAAGCGGTGCCTTGAAGGGACAGCTTTGTTTTGGTTTGAGAGACTGGTGCTAAAGTGCGACCTCTGCTGGACATCTACTCTAAAAGTTGAGTGTTATCCCTTTAAGAGATGAAAGATAAAGAAACTGTCCCTTTATTTGGTTTCCTGGTATCCACAGCTGAAAACTACCTGGAAACATCTCCTCGCTGCGACTGTATTTGGACTTGAAGGGGCTTTCCTCTGTGTTGAAACTCATTGGTCATTAAACGCATCATTACAGTTTTGACTGGATGTTATGAAACGAGTAAACGAGCGCGGAGAGAAGTTTTTTTCCAGGAACATTTTATTCAGACTCCAGAGAAAGGCAGGTTCTGACCCGGCTCTCCCTGCTGGCACACCGTCAACTGTAACTCGTGTTCTTCAGTCCGGGACTCACTTAAGGTTCGGCAACAGGCAGGAACACAAACTGTGCGTCATGGAGCAGATGTGCAACTCTTAGAGGTCAGACTGATTCTAAACTGACCCGGTACTTTTGATATTTACGGAAATGAGAAGAATTGTTGAATACGTTTATTCACCACATATTAAGCCCCTTTTTGATTAATTGTTTTTTCCCATAGTCTAAAAAAAAGATGGACGAAATGACCTAAAGTGTCCTAAATTAAAGCCAAAACAAATAGAGAAAAAGAATCACATTTTCTATGTGTATTCAGGTATCAGCACCTCCATCCTCTTCCTTCATGGGTATTTTGCTGGAATTCAGGGGTCTGCTCTGCACCATTTGCACTTTTCCAGAGCCTTTCTACTGTTTGTTTCTTATGATGTGATTTTTGTTTGTCTTTACATAATCAGTCTTACCGTCCATCTGTGTGTGCTGCGAATGACAGGAGCTGCTAAACTGTTTTTCTTTGTTTTCATAGCAATGACAATAAAGATATATTCTATATTCTTGAACTAGTAAACCGATCTGGATCCATCAAATTTCATATCTATTTGGGGCCGCCTGTAGTAGCCTAGTGGTTATGTCGTGGGTGTCGTGTACAGAGGCTGTCGTCCTCGTCACAGCGGCCGTGGGTTCAAATCCGATCTCGGCCCTTTTGGTGCATGTCATCCCCTACTCTCTCTCCTCCCAACACTTCCTGTCTCTCTTCAGCTGTCCTATCTAAAACAATAAAAAAGGCAGAAAGGCCCAAAAAACAACTTTAAAAAAAAAAATCATATATATGAGTCACCTCTGTATGCATACAAAGACACACACACACTAACACACACACACACAGGGTTTTGAACCACAGTCACGGATCAGTGTTGCCTCATAGCTGAAGAATCTGATGTAACATAAACAACACAACTCCTCTCTCCGCACCCTTGATCCCTCATCGTGTGTCATCGTTGAAGCGCCAAATAATCACTTTCTCATGTTGTGACCCAACTCTGAAAGTGACTCCAACATTAGAGATTAACCACATGTGCTTTTTGTTCAGCAGCATTGTTTAAAACATCGAGAGACATTGTATTAACTGAAGCTTTTCTTAATCGTTTGCCTGTTTGTTTTTCTCTCTACAGAAGGGCTTCACTCCTTTGCATGTGGCGGCAAAATACGGCAAAATGGAGGTCGCCAACCTGCTGCTGCAGAAAAACGCTCCGCCCGATGCTGCCGGGAAGGTAACGCACGCTTCAGCGCGGATTGTGTTAGAGAAAGAGACAGAAAGAAGGCGTGTGAGCACCGAAATGGAGCTCTGCAGGCTGTTGTGATGGCTGCTTCTTGGCTGCGTCCAAATGTTGCGACGTATCAACAAAAGTTTGAGGTTGATGCTTTAATTAATCAAAGCTGTTGCACCGTGGAGCTAATGTACAAGATGAAGTGGCAGCTAAAAATCACACATGCACCGAGGTTGGATGTACGTAATAAAATGTCTATATTTTTCTGCAGCTTAGCATATGTTTTTTCAGGAATTGCGCGGCATTTTGCAACACAGAGATGTTTTAATTGGTTCAGTATTTCATCATTTTTCTAGCTTACAACAGAGCATAGGATGCCAAGTGGTTCATGCGGGCCAGAAAGCTAATGAGCATCGTTACCATGATGATGAAACTCTGTTTTTGATCGCTGATTGGCCTCATGCCTTCGCGACGACTTTTACATCTTGAAGCTGATTAAGTTTGAAACTAGCTAATGATTACAAAGCCTTTGGTTGACTTGAACCCCTTAATTATAAAATAACTTACAATAAGGTCACAATAAATCAATCTTCTTAATTTTATAACGTGCACCCGCTGTGCCCTCTATCAGCTGCTCACTGTTTTTGCAGCTCCACTAAAAGCTTCACTGTATTCTCTTTATACTCTACTCGTGCTGCACTCACCTTTATGTTTTTTTATCACCACCTGACATTGTTTGTGTGTGTGTGTGTGTGTGTGTGTGTGTGTGTGTGTGTGTGTGTGTGTGTGTGTTCAGAGTGGACTAACTCCACTGCATGTGGCAGCTCACTATGATAACCAGAAGGTGGCGCTGCTCTTGCTCAATCAGGGAGCCTCACCGCATGCTGCTGCGAAGGTAAGAGACGAGTGACGTGGTTTTTATCCAATGTTTCTGAATGAATGTATGAATGCAGCAAAATCCCTCTTTCTCTCTCTTTCTTTCTCTCTCTCTTTCTCTCTCTTTCTCTGTTATCTCTCTCTCTCTTTCTCTGCTATCTCTCTCTCTCTTTCTCTCTCTTTCTCTGTTATCTCTCTCTCTCTTTCTCTGCTATCTCTCTCTCTCTCTCTCTCTCTTTCTCTGTTACCTCTCTCTCTCTGCTCTCTCTTGTTCTGCTCTCTCTCTTTCTCTGCTCTCTCTCGCTCTCTCTTTCTCTCTCTTTCTCTCTCTTTTGCTCCCTTCCTCCCTCTCTCTCTCTCTCTCTCTCCTTATCTCTGATCTCTCTCTCTCTCTCTCTCTCTTTCTCTCTCTTTCGCTCCCTTCCTCCCTCTCTCTCTCTCTCTCCTTATCTCTGATCTCTCTCTCTCTTTCTGTACGCTCTCTCTCTCACTCTCTCTGTTTCTCTCTCCCTTCTCTCTCTCTCTCTCTCTCTCTCTCTCTCTCTCTCTCTATCTGGGTGAGAGCAGGCTGACCTACTTTTCAGTCACCCACATATTGAACAGGCTGAGTGGAGCGTTGTGATTGGCTGGTTTGTTGCCCCTTCCACTCCGACAGCATTTATCCAGAAGGAGCTGACGCTGAAATTAGCCGGCCCCTAATTAGTTCCGTTCGCTGATAGCATATTGAATATGTAGAAACTGTGTTTTCAGGCGATAAAACTCGACATATAAGCTTATTTGTTACTGTGAAGAATCTTTGTGGATATATCTTTTTCTATAGATGGAAACACTAACATCAGCAAAATGTTGACATAAAGACGATTGTGCTGAAAGATGCAATAAACGAAAAAACATGAAGCTCTATAATTTCTTTAAAATGAAATTGGACAATCAAATCTATGTTTGTATTTCTATATATCGTCTATTAGTTTCTACTCATAGATTCTGCTGTTGTGAGATCACACACACATTCAAACGCTCTTCTCTGTTTGTTGTCGTGTGCAGAACGGTTACACACCGCTCCACATCGCAGCCAAGAAGAATCAGATGGATATCGCCACCACGCTGCTGGAGTACGGCGCCTCAACAAACACAGTTACACGCCAGGGAATCACTCCTCTGCACCTCGCCGCTCAGGAAGGAAACGTGGACATCGTGACGCTGCTGCTGGCTCGAGATGCTCCAATAAACATGGGAAATAAGGTGCGACGTCAGCGTGTAAAAACCCCGCTGCTGCTAGTTACAGGCGGACATGGTTATCACAGCACTGGAGTCATATTTATAGTTTAAACTTAACTTTAAAGGTCACATATTAAAATCCTTTTCAACCAGTTTAAATAAGTCTCAGAGCTCCTCAAAACATGTGTGTGAAGTTTCTTGTTCCAAATCCACTCTGATCCTGTATTTGATCATGCCTATAAACCCCTCTATTTCAGCCCTGCTCAGATCAGGCTGTTTCTGTACCTTTAAATATGTAAATGAGCTGTGTCTGACCACGCCCCCTCTCTGGAAGGCGATGTGGCTCAGGATTTCTTGCACCATACCCTATTGTTTACGGTGAGAAGGCAGACTCAGAGGTTCAGAACAAACACCTAGCTGTGGGAGTGTCACCCACCTGGGGGAGGGGCTACTGCCCTTTGTGATGTCATGAAGGGAAAATCTCCAAACAGCCTGTTTGAGCACACATTTTCTGAAAAGTGGAGCAGGCGAAAGACGGAGAGGATGGACTTTTCTCATCATTGTCGACAGACTAGAGACACATATTAGTGTTTGAACAACATGGTGAAGTTTACTTTGCAGAACATGTGACCTTTAAGTCTTTCTGTTTGTCTCTGTATCTACATGTTTACTTCTGTCTCTGTATGTTAATGTTTTCTGTCTCTCTTTATCCTCAGTCTGGTCTGACTCCGCTCCACTTGGCCGCACAGGAGGATAAAGTCAACGTGGCTGAGGTCTTAGTCAACCAGGGAGCAACGGTCGACCCTGAGACCAAGGTGAAACAACTCATGTGTCATGTCTTAGATTCAGGGTCAAAGTGTCTAAAGTCTCTGATCAAGCAAACAAGCTGTTTGTATCCCCCGTGACTCTTTGCTAAACACACATGGTTTTTTTCTGATCCTCAGCTGGGATACACTCCTCTCCATGTCGCCTGTCACTATGGCAACGTTAAGATGGTCAACTTCCTGCTGAAAAATCAGGCAAAGGTCAACGCCAAGACGAAGGTAACAGTTTAACTCTCTGTGTAGGATTTTTTTTTTTTTTTTTTTTTAAATCTCTTGACTCCTTCCTCTGTTTTTTTTTTGTCCTCTGCAGAACGGTTACACACCTCTCCATCAGGCCGCACAGCAGGGACACACGCACATCATCAACCTGCTGCTACATCACGGAGCGTCGCCCAATGAGCTCACAGCTGTCAGTACACACACACACACACATACACACACACACACACACACACACACACACACACACATACACACACAGCACATACAAGATTGATTGTTGCCAGCTTTTCAATATTGTACCAACAATACAAAACAAACTCACAATGACAGATTGCTGTGATTAAATTTGGTTTTGTGCATTCATAAAGATGATCCTCAGAAGAGCAGAATGAACACAAATCAATCACTGAGCTTTTATTTAATTATTTCTCTAAACAGTAACAGCGCTCTGTGGGTTTGTGCACAGAGAATCAGATTTGAGCTCATTAACTCTGAAGCTGTTTCTCTGTCTCCAAACTGTGCCATAACACACGTTGAATATGATGTGATAACGTGTCTGTTAGACCCTGACCAAAGAATGATCTTTTCCTTCATGACACAAACCGTCCACTTACGTCTGTTATTGCTTTCTTTCTTTCTTTCTTTTTTCCAGAATGGGAACAGCGCTCTGTCGATCGCCCGGAGGCTCGGATACATCTCTGTGGTCGACACACTCAAAGTGGTCACGGAGGAAACTCTCACCACTCAGGTACGAGTGTGTGTGTGTGTGTGTGTCTGACAGTGAGTGTGTTTAAACACGAGTGGCTCTCATTAGCTCTCATGTGGTCAAACTAAGGATCAATATCGGGGATGCTTTTGAAAAATGGAGAGAGGTTAGAACGCAGGAATGTTTACAGACCGATGCAGAGAGTAGGTTTAGTTTACCGGTTTTTTTGTGTTCCTAGTTGAGCTGGTGCCCAGTGGTACTTTAAAACCCTTCAAGCAAAACATTCCCTCTTATTCCAGGTTTGTTTTTAAAGAGAAACATCTGCAGGAAGTGTTAAATCATATTCACAGAAGACTTGTACTCATCAAAACGACAGCCGTGTTGATGTGTGGCAGTTATGAATGAAGGCAGTTTTAAATAAAGAAACCTTGTTGACTTGAAAGTCGTCCTCAATAAACGATAACCGCTCTAATTGACCATATAAACCCCCACAGTACAGGTCACTCCTTTTCTTCTTTGTTTTATCCTCCTGGTTCCTCCAGGCTAATACATGTATGTGAAGAAGAAAGCTTTGCTTGAATCTGTTCTGGATTGATTGACCCCTGTTGGAGATGTCAAAGTGGAGAGTCTGTCTCACATTTACACTTTATTAAAGATGTGTGTGTGTGTTGTTCTGCAGACTGTGATGGAGAAGCACAAGATGAACGTTCCAGAGACCATGAACGAGGTGTTGGACATGTCCGACGATGAAGGTAAGGATTCGTTTTGACAGCGTTATCTCACAACTCTCCTCGTAACTGCACATCCTGTCATCAGGGACAGAATCAGGCCCGACTCTCTGACATCTCAGGTGACGGCTTCTGATTGCAAACGAAGGAGAGCCATGTTGTTCTCGATGACGACACTACTGCAAACTGTTATCAAGTTGAGGCTGCTGCAGAGTTTTCAAAAAGCAAGCGTGTTGCTTTTTCCATCATTAACTTATTTCTTTTGGTTTCATCACCTGCTATGTAAACTACAATCCTTGTTTGCAATCTTTGTCCCCAAAAAGGTCAAATTACAACCGCTAAAAGTAAAAAATCCCCTTAAATTCACATTTTTATATTTTTCTTTGGCTCTGATTTTGTTGGAGTTATGTTTTTTGCCATGAATTTTTTGTTCGTTTTTCCCCTCTAACTTTCTCCTCCATCCCAATCACACAGTCTGTAAAGCCAATGTCCCCGAAATGATCACAGAGGACTATATATCTGATGTGGAAGAAGGTATTTTTTGACATTTCTTAAGTTATTTTCTCTCCTTTTAAACTATTTTGTCTCTGTTCTTTACATTTCTAAACCTCTGCATTTTCCACTAACTCTGCTCCAATGGTTTCAAGCTTCATTTTGAACATCACTTTATTGTAAACAGATAAAAAAACATGTTGAAAATGCATCCAAGAGAGGATTTTATTTTCCTCGTCCTGTATATATTCTATCATCACGCTCTTCCTCGGCTGCTGCTCCCCACTTCGACTCTCTCCCGCTGCGTTCTCCTAAGTCCTTCTTGTAAATTTTCCATGCACCAAAATGCAGCAAATATGTCCACCTCCTGGTTGCCATGCCAACAGTCTGCATATGGCGTTGTGGAGTGGGTAACAGATTTCTTTTCACGCTGAGGAGAAGCGGCGCGCACACACACTCGATCCCTTTGTGTTCTGGGGGTTTGTGTCGGTGGCGCTTTCATTGTAGTTTCACACATTCAGGCCAAAGCAAACATGGTGTCAGCTGCTGTTGGAGTGTGTGTGTGTGTGTGTGTGTGTGTGTGTTTGCTTTGTGTATTGTCTCTAGTGTTGGCTGAACTTGAACTGATTGTCACAAATGAGATGGTAGGATGAAAACTACAAAACCATCCGCTGAGATTTCTCAACTCATAGATTGTTTCATTTTCTGTCGGCTCACATCTGCCCTCTGGTGTTTGCTTTGACGTTAAAGCGTAATCTTCTTTTTTTATGTAGTCACATGTTTCAGCTCCTGCAGCAGTCAGCAAAGACCAACATTTACTGATATCGTGACATCCTCAGGTGGGCTTCTGTCATGTGTATTAAACAGGATGTGTATGTAAAATAAGGCAAACACAGATCTCTACAGAGAGGAGAATGGACTCTGTAGTGTCATGACGTAAAGGTCAGTCCCATGAATGAAGGACAGAGTAGAAGTTCCTCTGGCTGTATTGTTGTTGGAGCTGTGTTTACATCAAAAGCTGTTAAAGTCAAGGACTAGAGAAAAGAAGAGGAACATACTCACTGCTTTTTTCTATGTCACATAAGTGTCTTGAGATCGCGGCGATTCTGTGTCAATTTATGTCAAATATGAAGCTATGAGTTAACTGAAGTGTGCTAACATTAGCATGCTAACACAACAATGCAGGCCACAGGCGATTGCAGCTCGAGTAAAGGACGATTTTGTCCACTGCTTGCGCTTAATGGTGCTTAATTATGGTCGATTCTGGTTCATAACTCGAGCTAAGGCGAGTGTGGAGGGGTTGTAGGTGTGTCTCTGGAGGAGAGCGGGGGCTTCAGAATAGCGGAGGTGCCGTCAGTCTGTTTTGGTTTCAAGCTGGTGCTCAAGGGCGACATCTACTGGATCACAAAGTCGCACATTCTTCCCCCAAGAAAAAATATCCTTCTATAATATTATAAATGACTGAAATGAAATCTGATTTGCTGTCAGCATGACTCCATGTGAACTCAGCATTTAAAAGTTTAATAAAAATGAAATTAGATTTCATAAAGAAATGCTCACAGGCTCTTTTTGCGTTTTCTGCAGAATCCTGTCTCAGACGCTCACTCTCCGTATGCATGATGTTTGAAATATGGAAGATTTTCCAAAGAGTTAAAAAATGGTTGTGCTTTGTTCAAACAGAGATGGATGTTGGAAATATCTGCATCAGCTATTCCTGTAAGTCCAAAAGTCGAAGATCATGCTGTGACTAACTCTAATAACCAGTTTGAAGTGGTGCAGCTAAACTGATGCAACTAAACTGTGTGTGTGTGTGTGTGTGTGTGTGTGTGTGTGTGTGTGTGTGTGTGTGTTTGTGTGTGTGAATTATCAGCTGTTTTTATGCATATATTTGTGTGCATGTTTGAACCTCATGCTGCGTTTGTTGATGGTGTTGATGTTATTGCAGAGCTCTCGTAGAGCGTCCATCTTTCATTCCTCATCTAAAAATAAATCTAGTGAAACTCCATGTACACACAGTATCACACACACACACACACACACACACACACACACACATACCAGCACACATACCGGCTGAGTAGCAGCAATGATTAACATCTCCAATAACACACACACAGTCCATGTTTCTAAATCAGGACAAACACAAACTCTGTGCAGAGTTTAGGAAGCTGCAGCAGATTTTTCAGTTCTTTTCCAGAGTTATAAAGTAAATTCATATTTGGTCAGCATGGATATTAAATCTGAATTAGAAGTAAACTAAAACATGTATAAGGCAGCGATATAGTGACCACATAAAGGCAGACATGATGCAAAGCTTTGGTCTTGATTATTCACTGTTGTTGTAAATCATTTCTTTCCCGTGTTGTTTTTAAGCAAAGCTCCAATAATCTGTCTTGTGTTTGCATTTCATCGCTCTTCATTCATTTCTGAAGCTTTGACATTTCCAGCTCTAAATACAACACCAGTCGTCGTTTATAAAAAATAAAGAAAGCACTGTAAAACAAACCCTCATCAGAGCACTGTACGATGATTCAATGCTAATGCTTTTATTTTTGGACTAATAATATGTTAGACTTCACCAATCACATCTACTTTACAACACAATCCGATGACATCATTACTGTTGCTCAATGTTTTAATTACCCAAAAAGAAGAAATATGTTAAAGTGAACAATTTAAAATACCAAACTCAAACATTTGCATGCAAGCTCCTGCACAGTCACTGCAAAAATACATCAACTGAAAATGTTTTGGACTCGTTGAGTTCAGCTTTCAAAGGTTATTTTAAGTCCATGTTATGTTAATTTTGAGTTTATCATAGACTGAGAACATCAGGATCTCACAGCTGCTGGTAACAACACAAAGACAAGAAGACAGAAAGCGTCAAATCTAAGTGGAGCTGTTTTTTTTTTTTTTTTAAGGATGCAGAGTTATGAATTCCTGCCATCACTTCTCTCTCTCTCTTGATGTGACAGTTGACTGTTAGAGATGTGAGCAGACACACGGAAGTAGCTGGAGGAGTGAGTTTTCTTTAAAAAAAACACAGAGAAAGACAAAGAGCATGAAGCAACGCGTGAAAGTACTGAAGACAAAGAATTTGTGCTATTTAGAAGATGGAGAGATAAACACGCTGGTTATAGGTAGAGGAATGAGGAGGGAGATAAGATGATAAACTTTCACTGCGCTCCTCAAAATGTCCCAAAGTTTTCTGTTTGAGCTGCATGTGTGCAAATAAACGACAACATTTTCACCCCATCGTTACCCAGACTTTTAATTTTTTTTTAAAGATTTTTTTTCGGGCTTTTATGCCTTTATTTGACTGGACAGAGGATTGATTAGGAGAGAAATTGGGGGAATGCCATGCAGGAAAGGAGGCCACAGGTCCGACTTGGAGCCGGGCCATCCACTTGGAGGACTATTAGCCTCCGTACATGTAGACGCGACCCACTCGCTAGGCCATCTGCGCCGCTACCCACACTGTTTCTTGTCTTATCAGGAGGCAGGACATGACTTTGATTAAAAAAAATTCCTTTTTTTTTTTTTTATTCTTGACTCAGGATTTCAGACGTTTAAAAAAGAGTTTTTGCCTTTATATCAATGCTACCTGTTTTAAGATGTTTTCTCTCACTATCAACAAATGAACATGGATGTAGAAATGAACTTTCTTGTGGGAAAAAGTCCAGATTAAGTCCACATTAATGACTTTTGAAGCCCATGGTTGGCGGTCGACATGTTGGAAATACGGTCTTTTGGTCAGCCTACAGTAGTAACAGGAAAAGAGCTTAGGCATGTCATAAACCTCCCGACCAACAGCTACCATGTGCCTGCCGCTCAGTCAGATAAGATAGATAGATACTTTATTGATCCCGAGGGAAATTCAAAGCATCAAGTAGCAGGTTACAAAGACATGACATGAAACATTTGTTACAAATTATCCACAAAACCGACGCCCCCCCCTCCCAAACATATATATTAACCCGAAATAAAGATTTAAAGAATCCCTCTAGATGAATCAAACTTAAACTGTGCAATTAAAAAAAAAAAGACTCATACAAGAAATGTACACAACCCGTGCAGGGATAAAAACATATGTGCAATTTAAAGCAAGAACCTAAAAACAGTTGAGGAATAAAATCTGTAATTAGACCTGAATATAAAAAATAAAAAAAGTGTTGACCTCCTGAAGTTGTGTTGTTTATATATGTTCAGCAATGTTTAAAAAGAAGACATTAAATAACAGTCAGTGCAAACATTAAAGGTGCGGTTTAAATAATTGCGAGGTTAAGCCACGCCCCTAATTAGGAATAACTTTTATCCTTCATTATATGTTTTAGAAAAAATTAACCCACCCTACTGTTTTTGCCGATAAGCAAATGAGTTATTCAGAACAAACTCAGGCTGTAGACATTTTTTTATTTTTGCTGTGAAAATTGGCTTTTTTGAATGGGTGTGTATGTGACTTCTGGGTCTTTTGCAGTCAGCCTCAAGTGGTCAATAAAAGAACTGCAGTTTTCTGCACCTCTGCATTGGTTCCACGTTTCAACCTGAGGTGAAAACGAAGCGAGGTAAAGTAAAGAGTTGCTGTAAAAATAATCCCCAGGTAAATTATAAATACCTGAAATCTCTATTGAAGATCTTTACTTTATTTCTTTTCACCTCTGACTGAACACTCTATAAAGACACTGCAGAGATTTGATGTTAGACAACTCAGTCACACACCCACTTACTATTTCTGTCCTGGAGCGCTAGGTGTCTCACACACACACAGACACACACACACACACACACACACACACACACACACACACACACACTCTGGATAATCCTGCAGCAGGGTTTGGTAGGCGGGAGAAAGCGGATCTGTTTGTGTGAGCGCCGAGCAGTGAAGGAGAGATAGACGGTGTGTGTGTGTGCAGGAGAGAGAGAGGGAGAGAGAGAGAGAGAGAGAGAGAGAGAGCGACAGCGAGTTGAAAGGAGGTTACAAGTTGGAAAAAGTTAGTCCGGGTTGAAATCCTGCAAGACGGGACTCTGGGGCTGAATGAAGTGCTTTAAAGCCGGAGGTGAGTCGTGCTGAAATGAGAAGGGGTCCCGGAGAATGGGGCTGGAATGTGGCCAGATGGGGTGTGCGTGTGTGTGTTTTGGGAATACGTGTGTGTGTGTGAGGGAGAAAGTTTCGGGGGGGGGGGAGGGGTGCTGTAGCAGCAGGGGATAAGGGGACAGGAGGGGTGGAGGGGTGGAGTGGTGCGGGGGTCTCCCTCCGGTGCTTTGTGGTTGCTGGAATGCCGTCTTTTTTCTTTCTCTTTTTCGTATCTCCGCCCGCATGCACTTGCTACCCTCTCCCTCTCTCCACCCTCCCTTTTTTTTTTAAACTCCCCCCCCCCCCCCTCTACTTTCTCTCTTTCAACTCTGCGGTCAGCGGTTCATCTGTAGGCTAACATCTACAGTAGTCCTACCTCTAAGGGGAATAACATGCTGCTTTCTGTTTTCCTGCTGAGCTTGTAACGTATGTTTCTACTCTTTTTTTTTTTTTTTTTTTTTACAACTTATTATGTTCAAGACCTCCAATAATTTATTATTTTCTGTGATGACGTGAATGTCTGCTGTGTTTGAAGTGCTTTGATTTACTTTAACCATCTGTGTGTACATGAATCTACTGACAGATAAACTACATGACATGTTCTTTATCACTACTAAAGTAAGCTTGCATACAAAGTCACTGAAGGCAGCACTATTTGTTGTTTGCAAGCTTTGTTAACATTTTTTTTTTTTTTGTCCTCAAGGGACTGAGACAAAAAGCTTTCAGTGACAGCAACACTTTTGTTTGTGTGTGTTGTGTTGGACCAGAGCTGAACTGGAAAAAGGCCTCTGGCCAGAAGCTGCATTGATCTGTCTGTGTAAAAGGGCTACTGTGTCTGCATGAACAACAGACACCAAAAAATGCAAATCTGCAATCTAAAAATCCAGCAAAGATGTTTCATCACATCAAATAATGTGTAGCATATTCAGTTGTTTTTGCTAACATTGCAGCCCGGGCTGTTTTCACACATGCACAAAACTCGTGAAAATGTTCCCAAACATTTTCAAAGTGAGCTGCATGTGTGAACGAATGAGGGGAATTTTTCAGCCCTACTTTTCCAGCAGGAACGATTCATGAAAAATAACCACAAGTGAGCAGGCAGGGGTGTTTATATCACTCAACTGGTGCACACTTTGATTGTCATGCACGCAATAAAGCCGCTTCATGATCATACTTCTGACTTACTTCAAACTCCTTACTTCACTTCTTCCTACGCTTTCTCACCAAGTCCAAAGAAGTTTTGAGCAGCAAAAATGAGCGTCACGCCTCTTTTACAGAAATGGAAAGATGATTCTTGCTTTCTTTCTGTAACTTTCCCCCCTCTGGCTGTGTGTTGATGACCTCCAGGTGATGATGCGATGACGGGGGATACAGACAAATACCTGGCCCCCCAGGATCTGCGCGAACTGGGGGACGACTCGCTCCCGCAGGAGGGCTACATGGGCTTCAGCGTTGGTGCTCGTTCACAGAGGTAAGACGCACCACAACACACCCCATGCAAAAAAAAAAACACTTTGGTTTTAACATTTCAATACATGCATAAGGTGTTTTTTCCTCACATGCCACTATTTGGGGATTTAAATTTCTACAAGCTGCTCAGAGTTTGACAAAACTTCACCTAAACTTTACTTTTTAAGCAAAACATTTTGTCATAAAATCAGCCGACATAGATGAGCCTATACACTGCATTTGGTGGCAGTAGCTTATTTTATCCCCTGATAATTAGGGATGCACCAATGCATCGTTTCAATATGGTATCGGACGATTTTGGCCCTGTTGACAGACATCGGCACATCAGCAAATAATGATGCATGATCCGAAGTCAGTAGCCGATGTATATTTGTTGTGCCAATTCAATTTAATGCTGGCTTCTAGTACACCTAACTCCTGAAGAGTTGTTTTATTGAGTTGATGAAGTCACCTTTTGAACAAACACTGACTTGTTGCCGTTGACAAACATGAGAGAAAATGGTGCCATTATGGGAGTCTTGCACCAAAAGAAGTTACGAAACAAACATCTGAATTAGCAATCGGCTAAACTGATATTTCAAACTTCAGACCACCAAGAATTTCCCAATCGTTGCATTTCTACTGATAATGTCTAAAGGCTCTGTCACACTTGCAGGGTTCAACCTCATTGAAGTTTGATTTGCACCACTGACACACGTTAAACCATCTTGATAGTCCTGACAGAAAGTAAACAAACAATACTGAGAACATGGACGGAAACTTTCTGAGCTGAGTTGTGCTGACATGTTCCCCGCTGGATCTTCTAAGTGGTCATCTTGTTATGTAGCTACAACATATAGCACAACAATAGTTGTGGATGGTTTCCCAAAGCCCGACCGATTAATATATATAGCCGATAATATAGGCCGATATTAGCACATCCAGTTCAAGATCCACTTGTTCAAAATGCAAGGAAACCTTTAAAGCACAGAAGAACAATTCTCTTAATCAGTAAACATGAATCATCAGGGTTTGTACAGAAACCTGTTTGTTTTTTATCGCTCTTACGTGGGGGATTTTTCTAACTAGGTCTTCTTTGTTTGAGGTTAGATGGTGGATAGATAACAAAGTTAAAATGTTGTTAAAATGGGTAAAATCTAAGCTTCTAAAAAAATCAAATTTCTTTGCAATGTCACCTTCATTTCATCTGGTGATTAATATAACGGCAGAGTGAAAATGTAGGCTGTTAGACTTCTGTAGTCGATCTGTAAAAGCACAAGAAGACATCTTGTGAAATCTCATGAGCTATAAAACTACTACACAGAAGGCTGTATTTTTATGATTTTATATAATTTATATAATTAAAATAAACTATAAAGATGGTAGAGAGGCCATCTAAATATTATTCTGACTCCTGACCAGCCACACACTCACAGTTTTCCCCTCACAAGTGGGAGAGCACAGTTTGCTCTCTGTGGCTGTTGAACTTCTCGTTTGCACAAAAGTATCGACCGTGTGACGAGGGAGGGGTTATTGGATGTCTGAGGGGTGACATACATGGTCGCTGCGCCACAGGAAATGAGAAACATGTTCGATTCAATGGCCTTGAGCCCTGGGTTACATCAGCACGCAGGGTGTGCTTGTGTGCGTATGTGTGTGTAATGTGGTCGAGGTCAAACCAAGCGTAGCATTGAGTCAGATAATTGTTGCAGAGTGTGGGTTCAAATCACTTCCCGTTCAGTCCATTTAGAAATAGATTTATCAACATATTAGTAAGTGTTTGTTGTTCTGCTGTGTATATAGTTTCTTTTTCTCAGTGATCATTTAACAACTCTCTCATCCCAACTGGATTAAGGGATTTCAAATGTTGTATATTTTTCTTTGAAACATCACAATTAACAAAGGTTAACCCACAGAATTGTTGCATAATAACAATTTTAAAGTCGTATTTCCCACAATAGTCCTCGACATTAAGACCACAGGGATATACGTAGAGAATTTAATGATAGAAAACACTTATGTTATGGCTATCAAAATGGAAATTGCTTAAATTATGAGAAAACTTGGTTATTTATAGCTTTGCATAGCTGATAACTCTAAAAACTACATTACCCATGAGCCTTGGCTTCCCTTGGAATTATTCAGCATTCCGAGACGGTGATTCAGGATCTATGTTGAATTCATTTAGCGTTGGATTCTTTGTGTGATCTTAAATTGACATTACCAGCAGAGGAAATGTTATTTCAGGCTCTGTTTCTGGAACTTTTAACTGAATTGCACTTTGGGAGTTGTAGTTCTTCTTCATCCATAAAGCTGTACTTATCAAAATATTCATTTGGAGGGGTCAGGAGAGCATGCATCCAGCCTTAGCTGTTTTCTCCAAAGAGATAATGTTTTCTCTTCTTTATGCTAACGGTAAATTGAGTTAGCAGCTAGCTTAAGAACATTTGGACTCTTAAGAGCTCGGTGTTTGAAATCAGGAGTTGGTAGCGACCAAAAAAGAGCTAAAAGGGGAGGGATTATAGGACAGAAAGCAAATTCTAGATAAAGGTATATGCTATTCTGACTCATCTTGTTGCACAAAGTAGCCTATATCTGCTAAGAAATTTGCTGTAACTACTGTTAACCAAATGTTTTCCCTTTAGCATAAAAAATAGGTTAGCCAAGATTTTTAATTTCCGTAATTGGCAGGCCTGTACCATCTGACTTTTTAGGAAATAAATGAATATTTCTCTCTTATTTTACTAAGAGTTTCAAGCTTATCTTAACCATGGGAGTGCAGTTAGCAGAGGACACAACAGACTTTTAACATTTTTAACATTTGATGTTTTAAAAAAACCAATCCACTTATTCAATAAATCTTTGAAATGAATTTTTGATTCTTGGGGAAAGATTAAAACCTCTGATATTGGTTTGAAAAAGGTATAAACACGACATTTTAGCTCAACTTTCAGTCCGTCAGTTTGTGCATCAGACTTCCAACCTGCACCTCTGCTCTGGCTTTCTCCTGTTTGCATCTCTCCTCTGTTTGTTTATAATCTTTTATATTCTCTCCTCATGTCCGTTCTTAATGTTAGTCCCAAAGTCAGGTAAGGCTAAAGGCATGAAGAGACCTCCCTACACCTCCTCCCCAATCCCCCTACCCCACCCCACCCATCGTCCCTCTTTCCCTCCCCTCCCCTCACCCCCTTAGACTCCAGTCACTACCAATATCATGACTTTGTGGTCCAATGTAATACATCTTTGCTGTGTATTTTTGACTACTAACTTAATGATTTTGACCAGATGTTATGATTTTAACCCTCCTGAATGTTAGCATCAGGCACTGTGTTGTGTTGTCGTTCACTTTGTGTTGTTTTCTGTGTCCCGATTTCTTGCTTTTGAAGTCCTGCTGCTTGAAGAGAACAGCCTGTTGTGTTTTTTTCTTTTTGACTGATTCCTCATGCCTGGGGTCTTTGTAGTGTTCACCGCAGAAGGTGAAGCTTTGCATCTTTTTTTTTTTTTTGGTTTCTGTGTGGAGTTCATCGAGCTTCCAGGGACCTGAACTGATTTCTCTGCGGGCAAAAGCGTTTGCCTTCATCAGTTTAGTGTCTTAAAGTTTCCACACGAGACAATACAGTGCAGAATAAACTCACTGTATGTTGTCAGAAACTGTTAGTGCTAAGAAACAAATGTACATTTCATTTACAAATGTACATGCAGACTCATTAAAAGTATTTTAACAGCACAAATACTTTAACTAATTACATAAATCATGTAATTGTTTTGGAAATTTGTTGAATTTTACTGCAACAAAATCTTTATGGTAAAAAAAAACGACCATACATTTTGGTTCTTTAGGGGCGCCGGTAGCGTAGTGGTCAGTGCGAGTGCCCCATGTACAGAGGCTGTGGCCCTCCAAGTGGCCGACCTGGGTTCAAATCCAGCCTGTGGCTCCTTTCCCCGCATGTCATAACCCACTCTCTCTCCCTGCCTGATTTCTGACTCTATCCACTGTCCTATCTCTCCAATAAAAAGCCCCAAAATAGACCTTTAAAAAATGTATTAGCACAGTTGTAATTACTTAAATGTCATAATCAATGTACAGTACCAAGATTAATTCTTAATGTCGTAGATTCACTAAAGAAATATATGTTCAGCAAGTGTTATCTTAAGACTTTTACCATTTAAATATCTTTGATTGTTTATTTGGAAGCCAAAAGAGACCATGGTTGCAAATTTGTCTTTTATCCATCAGTTCAGGAAGATTTAAAATGCACAAATGCAAAAAGAATTTAACAGAAAATATAGTTTAATGCACTAACTTTTTACATTTGTTTTGTTTTACTTTGTTGATATTATCCTAAGTACTGTAAAATCATGAATTTAGGTCACACCTTTATATAAGTCGCAGTCTGTTGTTGGGGTCTCCCAGAGGGGAAAAAAAGGATTACACTGTTTTGACGACATCCCGATTTTTAATGTGTTCTGCAAAGTCCTCAATGTGCAGTTTCTGTGCAGCTCTTTCTTGTATCGTCTGTTTTCATCATGTGGAGTTTGCAATCCTGTCAGCTAGGATACAGAAGTTGAGCTGTCAGCATCAGGGGAAGTCAGACCCACAGCCTGAAGCCAATTTGCTTTGAGCCGCACTGACCACCTCTGCTGCTCACTCGTTGTCTTTAATCTCAAACAAACCATCACTCCACAAAGTTTATTTACTAAACTCTATACACAGTATACCACCATTGTCTTAAAATGCAGGATTATGACCTCATGGAAGCTGTTAAGAAGTGCAGCAAAGCGGCCTCGTGCAATACACAACAAATGGGGCAAAATGTCCAAACCAATCAGGCGGCATGCAGTGGGTGGTTGTGGCGGCTGCACTTTCAGTCATGATGCCGTATGTCCCAGCATTTTATACAGGTGTATTGGTTGCACTCATATATAGGACCCAGCCCACTTCTTATATTCAAATTATGAATAAAATTGTGTTTTATCAACTGAGTTTTACGGTAAATAATCGTAAAAACACACATGTTTAAAGTGCCTTTTTTTAGGGTTGAATTACTTAATACAACCATGGCCTCTCTAGACTTCCATACATTTTTTCATTTTAATTTAAGAAATGTGTTTTTGGTTTTGCTCCAGTACAGTGCATGTCATCTGAGCACTGGCTAATTCATTCACATCACTTCACTTACTGTAAGTGGAGCAAACGGTGCTGTTGTAATTGCGGTTGAGATGTTGCAGGCGAAAACATTTCATGGTGTGTCATCGCTCAGGAATGCTCTTTTATTTGCCTCATTAAAGTTTCTCTCTGAGCTCCATCACACGACAACAACGGCTCGGCACACGATCGCAGACAAATGAAGGCAGACAGAAACTTTAGCATCTTTTGTCCAATGTACACTTCTCATAGGGAGGTTTTGTCAAAAGATGTGCATGAGACAACCAAGTACTGCATCCATTGTTTCTCATACAAACATTTATTTAACTCTCACTGGCTGCTCTGCTTCCCTCTCTGGGCTCTCGGGGCGTTTAAATTGTGTTTGCTAACACTTTGAGAATAGCCCAGTTGTTAGGAAATAAGAAACGTATTAAAACAGTAATAAAGTACAGAGATATTGTTGTTTGGTTGTGTCTCAAGAGTTATTTGGAAAAAACCAGCCATCCCCCTTCAACTACATTTGCATCTGGATTTCAACAGAGTTTAGTTTCCTCACATGTGTTTTGTTGCCTCAGACAAATTAATGGCCATTGGGCAACAACCTAAGTGTTTGTAGCTCTTGGAAAAAAAACCTTTACTGAAGAAGCATCTTCCTTGCCTTGTGGTTTGTGTTGTAACTGGTGGCATTCAGTCAGGTTCCTGGAAGCTGCATGCATTTAATGTGTTTATGTTTGTTTTTTCTGTTCACTTTCATACCCCCCCCCCCCCTTACACCCCCCCTCCTTCCTCCTCCTCCTCCTCCTCACTTCCCCCCCCTCTCCATCATTGTGACTGTTGTCTTGGTAATCCGTGACTTCTGCGGCAACCACACCAAGCCTGCGTTCCTTCAGTTCTGATAGGTCCAACACACTGAACCGGAGCTCGTTCACGCGCGACAGCATGATGATCGAGGAGATCCTAGCGCCCAGTAAGGAGATGGTACGTATCCTGACTGCTCTCTCTATCTCTCTCTCTCTCTCTCTCTCTCTCTCTCTCTCTCGCCCTTTCAGTGATCCTCAGGTTCATGAACGTCACAATAGTTCCGTCTCCAAAATGTGCCAGGCCGTCACACCGCTGTGCCAGAACCCGGACTATCCACCAATCCTCTTACCCCGGAGTCTGAGCCGATATATAGACACGACCAATCCTCTTACAATTCACCGAAAGAGTACATTTGATTGGTAGTTAGGGCTTGTTAGCTGGATTACTTTAATGTTCCACTCATTTCTCAGATGAAGTCAAATGGTACTTAAACTTAATAAAGTAAAGGTGTTGAAGAATATATATCCTAAAGGCCAAAAAAAAGAACACAAGGTATGCTATAAAAACATTTTCTGCAAAGTTAAAAATGATTTAGTTTAGTTGGTAGAGCAGGGGGGAGCCTACAGATAAAGGGGCTACAGGCCTCGTCACACTGGACGCAGGTTCAGCTCCTGGCCTACAACCATGTGATGTCATCATCCCTGCTCTACTTCCTGTGTCTCTTCAGCTGTCCTATTAGATAGGACCAAGGACGGATCATAACGAGTACGAGGCCCTGGACACAAACTCGCCTTTGTGTGTCCTCCCCAAGCATGCAGAGTTTGGCTGCTCAATAACACGGGGCAACCTTCAATCACACAGCGCGTGTTCGTCATGCTCTTCTGTGCATGCTGTTTAGATGTAAACAAGACAAAGTGTCTTGAGAAGCAAAGTGCAGTTATCTGGAGAGTACTTCAAAGTCACATGATGATACGACCTGTGGATGTAACAGCTCCTTAAATAACAGCTTGTCTCCCTTCACGCTGCTGCAGATGTTCTGTAAGGAGAGGTCTTTCATTGTAGAGAAACACAACAAGGTAGATGTTTAAAGTCACTGTGTCATCCTTCCACCGGTGCATGACATGACATACCATTCACACTTCTATGTGGTGTAGTGTTTATTTTTCAGTTCAGTCATGTCATCATCAGTTATGTTAAGTTGCAGAGCTTGCACAGAATGTATTTATCATTTTCTCTCCCTTTGTTCTGAGGTTTCTGCCGGATAATGCAGACTGTAAAATAGGCGACATTCCTCACATTGAAGCCCACGTTTTCAGCCGTTTTTAGGAGTTTCCCACCTTAAATGATCATTCCTGAGACACACAACTCGAGAGTGATCATTTACACGTTCATGTTGATAAACTGAAGCCACACTTTGGCCCATTGCTTCCTCCCCGCCATAACTCTGAAAAAAAAATAAACATGCTAGCATCGATAAAAGGAACTGATCAGCTCTTAGTCATACCATACAGAGTCTGTACTTTTGACATCTTGGAACAGGTTCTGGATTCAAAGCTTGATCCAAAGGCATCCTGGACTTGGTTGAAGATCTTAAAGATGTTTCCCCTCTCCTCTGAAAGGCGTCTTCAGTTCTAAACTAACTGGTGGACGGAGCTACAGATTTAAGCCTCTGTGGATCATTAGCATGCTAATGATCAAGCTAATGATAATGACGTAGGATGACTCACATGAAGACGCCTTTAGGAGGAGACTTTGAGATTTTCAACCTAGTCACGTTGCCTCTGGTGTCTTTGGATCAATCTTCGAGTTTACCTGAGAAACCTTCACAGACAAGTTTAAGATGCCCGTTTTGTAATCTTTTAATGGGCTATATTATTGGCTTTCTTTTGGGTCATCTAGACCTGGCTTCTTTCTTAATAACCATCCTTTAAACAATGGATATTAAGGTTTTAAAAAGGCAAATTTCCCTCCTAAAATAACTTGTGAATTTGTACTACCATGTACAGAATTATTTTGATCACTCAGCCATAAGTCCTGTAAGAAATTTAAGAAGTGATGCTCGTCTTTTCAAGCAATCTTTATTTGTATAGAGCCAATTCATAACAAATGTTATCTCGGGATAACAAAAAGAGCAGGTAAAAAGACCGTACTCATTGTTAAGTTATCTACAAAGACCCAACGTTTATCCGTCATGAGCACTAAGCAACATTTAGAAAAGTTACAGTGGCAAGAAAAAACTTTTAAGATGTAGAAATCTGTGACAAATCCAGACTCATGATGAACAGCCATCTGATGAAACTGTCCCGGGCTTGAAAAATTGGATTGAGGGAGATGGAATAAGATGCAGGAAGAAGGGTAGGGACAAACTGGGGGGTTCAGGCAGGTCGTTCACCAACTATCCCTGTTATTATTTGTAAAACCTCCATCAACTCAGGCGAGATATTCTTCATTTTCTTCCTGTGTTTTTATTTCAGTGCATGGATTCATCATGACAACAACAATGTGTTTTGTTATTTCATTTCTGTTCTTTCTCTCCTTCATTTCAAATAAAGATCACACATTTAATACATTTCTGCATAACCTGCACACACAAGTTTACATGTAAACACACACACAAGCCTCTCAATGACCTCATCGTGTCCTTCGCAGCATTTGGCCGCGGCTAAGGACAATGACAACGACTCTCTGAGGAGGTACAGCTGGACTGCGGACGCACTGGATAACGTCAACCTGGTCTCCTCACCGATACACTCCGGGTGAGCATTACTGATGAGCGGATAAAGACGAGGATCAGGGAAAATGTCACAGCTGACTTTTTCTCAGTCGTGCAGCTCGGGAGGGGATTGAGGGGAAAGCTAGAAAACAGGCCTTTATGATCACGCTGGGGTTTTCTTTTTTCTTTTTTTTAAAGGAAAAGGTGTTAGGGGGACATGACGTGTGCTTTTCTTTTCTGCCTGTGTTGCATTTTCTCATTTTCTTCCCCAGAAAGCAGCTCCGTCCTGCAGCAGATTCTCTTTCCACTCTCTGATTTTCTGATTCTTTTTCAAATGAAAATGATCTGATCACAAAAAAAACACTTCCTTTATTTCCATAAATAATGTATGATATCATAATGCTAAACAAAACTACTCATATATCACTCAAAGGTAATGTTTGAGTGATGAGTTTCCCGAATCCAGATCCAAAAACCCATGCTCCTTACTCCCTCGATATTTGAAATAAATAAATAAATAAATGACCTTTGGGGGGATAATCCACCTCTTCATCTCACTATGAAAAAAGAAGCAGCTGCTATAACAGCAAACGTTTGACATTTTGGGAAATCCCCTCGCTTGCTGGTCCGGCGGAGCGTAAGATTAAAAATGTTGTAGGACTCTCATGTTTCAGTCCGTACTCTACACTTTCCCAGAGACCTTTTAGGCCCATGCAGAAACACATGATGCTGTGACTGGATATAATAAAGAGCTTACAGCGGACAGTAAAAAGAACTGTAACAGACGCTTAAAAGTACCCTGTATCGCTTTATAAAATGTTCTTACAGGGGCGCAGATGGCCTAGCGGTTAGGTCACGCCCCATGTACACAGGCTAAAGTCCTTTAAGCGGGCAGCCGGGGCTCAAGTCTGGTGTCTGCATGTCATTCCTAACTATATATCTCTCTCCCTGGTTTCCTACTCTATCCACTGCCCTCTCGAGTCAAAGCAAAAAGCCCCTCCCCCGACCCCCCTCCTCTAACCTTCTGGACCATATTTTGTCAGAATGTCAAATCTTCTGTTCAGTGGTATTCAATCGTTACACCAGCTCTGTTGTTGACCTGTCACTCCTGCGCTGCTTTGTCGTCCATCCTGCAGTTTTTCCTCTCCGCTCCCGCAGTACGACAGCAGGTGATTGACTGTGATTGGTTTCCCCCTCTTAATCACCTCCACAACTTTGTGTTACTTCCTGTTTCTGGTGACATCACACACACACACCTGCCCCCCCCACCCCGGTCACTCGTAACATCTGTGTTTGCTCTCCTCACACATGAACTGTGTTTTTACAGATCTGACTTTTAAGTGGTTTGGATTTTTTGCTTTTTGTGTTTTTTTTTGCTTTTCTTTCTCTAACTGATCTGAATGTGACTTTGCAGAGATTGAAATGAAATGGACGTGCGCCGTAGTCACACCTGGAACTAAACACAATAGAAACTAAAAAGATGCAGAATCCTGTTAAAGAGTCATATATTGCAAACAAAGATACCATTCGTATAAGTATTCTTAGACTTTATATTATCTTCTTAAAGGAAGAATGTGTGACTTTTTGATCCAGTACATGTCGCCCTTTAGCACCAGCATGAAACCAAAACAAACTGTTTGGTGACAACTCCACTATTCTGAAGCCTCCGCTCTCCTCCAGCGACACATCTCCAACCCCCCCCTCCTCCCGCGTTCACATGAAGGCGTTATCAATTAGAACGCACCATAATTAATCACCATGAAGCACAAGCAGTGGACAAAAGTGTCCTTTGCTCGAGCAGCAATCACCTGTGTCCTGCATTGTTGTGTTAGCATGCTCTTTAGTTAGCTCGTAGCTTCATATTGCACATAAATTGACACTTACATGACAGCCGAATAATCAGTGAGTATGTTATTCATCTTTTCTTCATCCTTGACTAAAACAGCTTTATACTCAAGGCCGTCCCGTCCACGTAAACATGATGTAAACACAGCGCCGACAACAACACAGCCAGCGGGACTCGAGCTTCTCATTGTAGACAGTCATGACTCAGAGGATATACTTTAATTTCTGCTTTATTTATGTGTAAAGTGTCGCTCATCCTCCCTTTAAGGATTCATTTATGCAAAATTAAATTTCTATTCACGCCATTTGTGTCACAGATTCATACAAACTAACATGACATCTTGTTTACCGATGCATGGTGTGGATATTTGCGTGTGTGTGTGTGTGTGATTTTTAAAGTTCAAAGTGTAGTTTTGCACACAACTACACTTCCCTTAAACGTGGGTTAAACACAAGATACACTGGAGGCTCCTGTGTTGGCATGTTGGCTAGTTCTACTATGTTATGAAGATTTTGTTTTAAAGGAGCAGCCATGTCCAACACAGAAAGCTCCTTACATCTCAGATCTTCCCTCTTTCTCCTCCTTTACTCACACTGACTTTGTGTGTGTTTTAAAGATCACAGCATGGAACGGACTCCACCTCAACTAAAGCTCTTCTCTCTCCATCAGTACTGTTGTGACTCTGATGTCTTTTTACCTTTTATTCCATTTCCTTTCCTGTAATCTCTCCTCGCTCTTATCTCTTTTTCTCCCCCACATGTTCCTCCTGTCTTTTCTTCTCCTCTCACTAATCTCCTGTCTCTACTCCACCGTCTCCTCTCACTCCTCCTCCCTTTCCTTCCCTTTTTCAGGTTCCTGGTCAGCTTCATGGTGGACGCCAGGGGCGGCTCTATGAGAGGAAGTCGCCACAACGGCATGCGCATCATCATCCCGCCGAGAAAATGCACGGCGCCCACCAGGATCACCTGCAGGCTGGTCAAGAAACACAAGCTGGCGTCTCCTCCTCCCATGGTGGAAGGAGAAGGCCTGGCCAGCAGACTGGTGGAGGTCGGCCCAGCAGGAGCTCAGTTCCTCGGGTAAGACTGCATTATCTTCATCAGTATTCCTGCAGTTTTGCTTAACGGCGTTATCTTTCCGCACTTGTGTTCGGTTACTTGACATCTCCTTCCCTCTGCTTTCTGCCATCGTCATTCTCCAGCCTTCTGCGTTTGTATTTAAAAGTGTGAATGTGTGTGCGCACATGTGGAGGTGTAAACACCTGCTGTTTGAAGTGAAAAAACGTTTCAGTGTGTTTCCCCTTGGCAAAGTAAAGGCAGCATCTCTAACACATGTGAAACTGAACGATGTGAAAGTGCCCCTCTACCAGTCCAGCTCTATGAAGACCCTGATTACATGTTGAATATGTTCATTTAGAGTTAGAGTAACATACAATAGGCCTACATGTCAGCTGATTTGATGAATAAAAAATGTGGCCAGTTGATCAGTTAATGACTTAGCGCAGTGGTGACATACCTGAGCTCATCTTTTGGGGTTATAGAGGTTTTTAAAACATGAATGATTTCAAATCACTGCTGTGGTAAAATGTTCAAGGACATTATATTATACAAGTGTACAAGAGGCCAGTGGTCATGTCCTGAAAAAGCTTTTTTCCTCCCCCAAGAACAGTCCAGACATCCTAAAAGAAAGTAGAAAACATCAACACAAGCACACCTTTGAGCAGCTGGAAGCCTGGATTCTTTTTTTGGGTACATCAGTTTGGAAATTATTTAAGAGTATCTCAACAAAAGGCTGAATCAGAGGCAGAAAACATCCTTTAGATGTTGTATGAGGCCGGGCATACACTGTCCCATTGTACACATCTTTTGATGAGATGTCAACTCGCACTTGAAAGTTGAATCATTTACAATCCCACGACCAACGCTCACGATTTCAGTGCTCACACTGTACGTGTTGAATCTGGACGGAGCATTAACAATTGTCGATGAAGTTTCCTTTTGATACTCTGACGGATGGAAGTTAAAGTCCGATCTGTTCATATTTTAGTTGTCTCATATACACGTCTCAAACAACAACACCGTCACAAACGCTCTCTCACATGAACACACACTCTCCATCATCAACACACAGAAGCTAGCTAGGGAGCTAAATCACAACACATTTTCCCTGACAGCTGCTGGTCTGCTGCTATGTCTCGACTGTATTTCTCTTGTTCGTATGTTTCATGATAGGAGGAAATTAAACAGGCAGGTCAGCTGTTGCCATGGTGCTCTAAAGGCTTTATATGCGAATCGTATCTTCACACTGCATGTAAATTTACCTGAAATGAGCGTGATCTAGAAACACAGTTAAGCAGTGAGTACAGTATGTTATTCTGTCCTGGCGATGTAAACAAAGTGAAGATATGACTCTGAAAACTCTGAAAACATCACAGACAGTGGGACTCGGGTGTTACACCCATTGTAGACAGTCATGACTCACAGAGTTATTTTCAGAGGATATACTTGATTTCTATATTTAAGTGTGAAAAATCACACATAAAGCCTTTCAGTCGCTGTCTGACATTTTGCGCAGGTGAAATTCAAAAACTAAGTTGTTGACTCGGCTCGTGGCTCTGCTCTCACTGTGCGAGTGTGAGCACCTTTTGTTTTCTCTGACGCATACAAACTAACATCAACATCTAGCGCAAAATAACTTCTGCACTAAATTGAATGTAAATCACAATCAGTAAACTCATGAGGAAAAGGTTTCTGAGGTCATAAATCAGATGAAAGTCGGGTCTTTTTGAAGTAATCGGACATTTCTTTTGCGACTAGTGAAGGTTACGTTCAGCATTCCCTTCATTATTCAGATTCATCCACATCCACCTCTTATACACAGCAGCATCTCTAGTATCTGCAATAAGTGGTCACAAGTGATGTCATAGATGACGACTTGAAACAAAAGATTTGGCGGTCAGTGGTGTGTGTGCTTTAACTGACCTTGCAAGTGTGTGTTGTGTGTGTGGATGTGGGTGTGTGTGGGTGTGTGTGTTTTATTATCTTGCGGACACAGTAAACTACATCTTCCCAGAAAGCTGCCAGCCCTTAATGAAGGCGAGAGCCTGGTTAGTCCAGTGCTCCAGCTGGGACCCAGAGGAACTAGATTTGTTGGGTAGGAAAACCAAACATAGCTCCCCCCATCCTCACCTCCTCCTTACTCCCTGCCCCCGTCTGTATCTCCCACCGCTCCCAAAGGAAGCGACATGACCGAGGCTGATTCATGCTGATGGATTATTTTACCCATCTCTGTTGACTTTGATTTGTTAGGACACAGCATTACTGTTATACCGTAGTTTTGGGAAGAAGTCAATGTAAGAATAAAACAGTTATTCCATATCTGAGCTTAATGTTAGTAAGAAGACGGGTGTACCTCAGGGAAGTGGGTTAGATTTGGCCTCATAAGCATATCAGGGAGAGACACAATGTTGAGTTTCTATAGTAGAGTTTTACAATTCTTCCTAAAACTACACTAATTTGCTTTGACTCCATTGCAGAGACCATTGTCTTCTTTCTTTCAGATGCTTTCAGTGGGCTTCAGGCGTCACTGAAAGCCAAAAGGTTTTTGATTGGCTGTTTGGACTGGACTGCGCTTGTTGGGCATGAGCCTTTTTCCTCCTCAAGCCGAGCATCATCCTGCTTCCCATGACTCCTCTTACTTTTACTTCACCTTTTGAGATCAGTTCTTTATGTCATCCCACAGCCTGTTTTGTGTACTGTATTTCCAGAACCATTTGTAGACAGGGTTTGGCTTAAAGTCTTTTATATTAAACTAGAATGAAACAAGAATGTTGATCCCTTTTGCAAAGTGATGAACATTAAATAAATGATAGGTCACAGGCCTGCAGCTCTACTGAGGACCTGTGTCCACTAACTGCCTTTTGGAAGTTGCTGGAAGTGCCTTTGACCTCAATTTCGGTGCTTCTCACAGGGAGCCTCTTGTTGCCATGGTTACAAAAGTTGTCTAGCAGCACTTGCTAGAGGCCGTTCGGTCTGTTATAAATCACTTGCTGTACGTAATACTTTCTTTTATTCAAGGACATTTAACCAAGAAAACGTAAAGACAAGGGGTAAGGACCCGTGTCCTGGCATTAGCGGCCGCCAATGTAGTTGACAAAGATGACATCAGAATTCCAAACCTTCTTGGTTTTGATTGGTCTGGGCGGGTTAGGGTTGGGGTTATTGTTAGGGTTAGGGGTTTGGTAAAAATCCAATTTTCTGTTGGCAATAAGTGGATATTTAAGATTTTTTGCTGTGCTGTCCTCAAATACTTTGAATAATTTTTTGGTTGAGGATTCAGCGCCCGTTTCAGTTACAGACGGTGAGGGGGTTTATGATTTTAAAATCTGGTCCATTTGTCCTTCTCTCTTCTGTTGCTCTCACACCTTGTTTGAATAAGGGCTGTGCAGCTTTCTCCTCGTTCCAGTCTTTGTTCCATTTCAAGTGTCTCGTCAACATCACGTCAAGCTATCACATGCACTCTGATTGTCCCATTGAGCTTCAGCACGACCACCGCTAACATTATGTCATCATCATAAGATCATTTATACCTGTACAGTTTGTCAAACAGTAATTAAAGCGACCTTTATTAAATGTGTTTATCACCTGCTTATACTTGAGGATATCTCTTTGTCCTGTTTTGATTTTATGTCAGTAAATAACAGCTTTCCTTTTTCTCTGAAAAAAATCAATAAACTGAGCATCTCTTCTCTTACAAAGACGCATTTTAGGATTCATTTGTTTTAGTTTGTCTTTGTTTCTTTGGTTTTATGGAAGGAATGAAATGTGATCCATTAACACATATTTCCCCCCTTAACGTGTTCCCTCACCAGGCCTGTGATTGTGGAGATCCCACACTTTGGCTCGATGCGGGGCCAGGAGAGAGAGCTGATCCTGCTGCGCAGTGAGAACGGAGAATCCTGGAAGGAGCATCTGTACGACTACAAGACGGACGACCTCAAACAGCTGCTCAGCGGGATGGATGAAGGTAAAGCATTGGTTTGGTTTTTTAAAAGATAAGGCAAGTTTAAAGACTCATCAAAGAGGACTTTTACGAAACCCTTACAGTATGATCCTCTAACATTCACAGAGTAGTTTGAATCAAATGAACTGAATTATTTTCCCTCGCTGTAGAGCTCGACAGTCCTGAGGAGCTGGAGAAGAAGAGAATCTGCCGCATCATCACCAAGGACTTCCCTCAATACTTTGCTGTAGTGTCCAGAATCAGACAGGAGACCAATCACATGGGACCAGAGGGCGGGACTCTGTGCAGTCGGAGCGTCCCATTGGTTCAAGCTTCCTTTCCAGAGGGGGCTTTAACCAAGAAGATCAAAGTGGGACTACAGGTGGGTGTTAAATTACATTTGTGTCTCTCAGAAAGAATAGTGACAGAAGCTAACAGCTAGCATGCTATAATATTTTTTTTCTCAACAGGCTCAGCCAGTACCCGACGACACCGTTAAGAAAATCCTCGGCAACAGAGCGACCTTCAGCCCCATCGTTACCGTGGAGCCCAGAAGAAGAAAGTTCCACAAGCCCATCACCATGACAATCCCAATCCCGCCCCTCTCAGGGGAGGGGCTTACCAACGGCTACAAAGGAGACTGCACTCCATGCCTCCGCCTTCTCTGTAGCATTACAGGTGTGTGAACGTGGTTGTACATGTCGCTTTATCTTATTTTTAAGGAAGCTTTATTGTACGGTTGAAAAAAAGTCAGTTTAGAGAGAAGGTTGCATTTTAGGAGTGATTAAAAAACATGGTGCTCCTGTAAAAAGTAAAAAGTCTTGTTTTGGTTCGATATTTATTGTGGTCTTCAGGGTTTGAAATTTGGAAAATAATTATTTAAAGCCTGATATATTAGAACGTCTCTCCAGAGGGGCAAATCAATAAAACAACTCATAACATGAAGCTAATGAAGGTCTGATGTTTCCCTTTGTGTCTGTTTAACAGGCGGTACGTCCCCGGCTCAGTGGGAAGACATCACCGGTACGACTCCTCTCACCTTCGTCAATGACTGCGTCTCCTTCACCACCAACGTCTCGGCCAGGTGAGACAACCTGTTTCTTTCTCTTATGACTGTTTGTGCGTGGAGTGAATTCATCTCTCTGTGTGAAAAGTTAACGATTCGCTTGGACTGTCGTGCAGGTTCTGGTTAGCGGACTGTCACCAGATCCCGGAGACGGTGGGCTTGGCCACGCAGCTGTACAGGGAGCTCATCTGCGTGCCGTACATGGCCAAGTTTGTGGTGTTCGCTAAGATGAACGACCCCGTGGAGTCCAGGCTGAGGTGTTTCTGTATGACCGACGACAAGGTGGATAAGACTCTGGAGCAGCAGGAGAACTTTGAGGAGGTGGCCAGGAGCAAAGACATAGAGGTACGATCCATTTTTCATTTCTGCTCTATCAACTGTCATGTCAAATAAAAGCATAAAAAGCCCCAAAATACATCAAACTGAATTTTTTAATGTATTTGTACATCAAGTCATATCACCATATCATGAATACTTTTGAAAAAAGTACCATCAGATGTTGTTCTCACCTCTTCTTTGTGCAATCTCAGGTTCTGGAGGGTCGGCCCATCTATCTGGACTGCTATGGAAACTTGGCTCCTCTGACCAAAGCTAGTCAGCAGTTAGTTCTTAACTTTTACGCCTTCAAGGAGAACCGTTTACCCTTCTGTGTCAAGGTACTGCAAACGCTCTATTATCACCGTTGCGTTATTAGGGTTAAATGTGGAACTCTGAAGTCTTTGTAGATCAACACTGCAGTAAAGCATCATTGAGAATAACTCAAATAAAGCGTTAAAAGTCATGACACTTTTAGTCCTTCTCCCCTTTTATGCCCTACTTCCCCCCTACACAACCTTTAAACACAGTAAACTCCAACGTCCAAAGAGTTTAACCTAGTTCTCTTTGTGGCTGATAAATGACCTCACATTATTGATCAACCCACTGACTTTATGTTCTCCATAGTCGATACCTTGCATCATTGTCAATCTGTTATTATGAAACCAGACCAAACACCACTGTATCACACCAGCAGGGCAGCCTGTCCATATAATACTGTTAACCTAGGGCTCAATGACAGTTTTACTTAAAGGGGACATTTTATCCCCTTTTCCACCTTTTCAAACAGTCCCCCTGTGGTCTAAATAAAACATCTGTGCTGTGCTCTGGTCAAAATATAACATGAATCAAGCACCAGAGGAGGTTTGTGACCCTGTAGAAACCAGCTCTCTCAGAACGCTCCGTTTTGGTGTGTGTGTCTCTTTAAATGCAATGAGCCCGCCCCCTGAGTTTTCTGGTAGACATCACTCCTTCGCTAGCAAGAATAAAAATGGCGGACCTGCACAAATGTTTCGTTCTAGGCTTGGGGTGGAGTCCATGGGTGGAGATATCAGTGGAGGGGAGGTTGTTTTTTTTTTTACCAGAATCCCACTGTGACATCACAAGGAGAGCACATTTGAAATGGATCATTTTTCTCTGTGTTGTAAGACTTATGCAGACCACAAACAAAGGACTGGATGGGTTTATTTCACATTTTGTGGGTCAGTAGACACTCAGGTTACCCAAATAAATGTTCAAAAACACTGTACAAGAGGATTTGTCATAATATGTCCTCTTTAAGAATCATTTTTAGAAATGCAGTATATCAGCTTGTGCACATTTTTGCAATATACAGCATTATATTGATTCTACTCCCGTGTCATGATACATTTTATATCCCTTGATTCTTGCTAGTGCACAGCCTTAATGTCAATGGAAAATAATCTCTAACTGTACCATTCACAAGGGCTTCCTCTTCTTTTCTGTGCTATATTACCTTAAAAGACAGTTAGCTTACATAGTACATACTCACTAATATACAAAGCAGTTGTTCTGAAATACAGCGTCTGTCGAGTAGAAAGAACTCGTGTTCACTCCTTCATAAACAAATGTGGAAAAAAATGAAAAATAAAATAGTGAGGTTCATAAAGAAGCAATGTTCTCTCTCTAGGTGAGAGATCCCAGCCAGGAGCCCTGCGGTCGTCTTACGTTCCTTAAGGAATGTAGGACGGCAAAGGGCCTCCCGCAAACCGCCGTGTGCAACCTTAACATCACACTTCCTGCTATGAAAAAGGTAAGGTTGTCCAAACTAACCATTTTCTGTTGTCACCTCCATAACCATACTCACGGTTGGGATATTTTCAGCCCCAATAACACTGGTAGATGAAAGACAGAGAAAGACTTTGGCCAAACCGCCGCCCCTGTGTCTTTTATCTGTTTAAAGCCTCTCTGTATATATATATATTTATATTTATACGGGTTATCTTTACAGTGGATTCTCTTCATTGGCTGTTTCGTTTTGTTCCTATACCTCTCTTTTGATTTGAATGCCGTGCTTTTGGCTGAGGGCTTTTGTGCAAAGGCTTTTTTTGTGTGACGTTGCTTGTCTTCATTTGCTGTTTTTGCTTCTGAGTGTCGCCGCTTTATGCTTTTTTTTTTGGTGTTTAGTACTTGTTTTATTATTTTTGTATGCTGAGTTTGCTTAAGTGGCTTCTCCTCTGCGTTGGAGCTTCTGTCAATCACTCCTTTTTCACACCCTGATGTTTCTTTTCCCCCTGCTTTCCATTATGTTACTCCCCCCTGTTTCTGCAATGCATCTTGGGAACCAGGAAATGGAGTCAGATGCCGAGGATGAGGTAAACCACACCCTCCCCACCCATGTGCTTTCCTCTGCGCTAGATTTATAATGGCCCTGCTCTGTTCATCATAGCATTATTTTTTCCCGCTTTTATCAGAGCAATTCAAGCATTACTTTTTCAATGCGACCTTCAGCTGCTCAATTTTTGCATGATATATTCTAGATATGACAAACCATTTGTTTTAAAGCCAATTATTATCCCTTCTGTTCCTTAACATGTGATAAAAGTGGCAAGATTTAAAATTTAGTCACATTACTTAAGAACTGATTATTTGTACTTTGAGGTACCTATAAATTCAAGTTTTAAGTCATATCTCTAAGCTAATTTGAAACCGCTTTGCTTGTTAACACTATTCGTAATAAGTGCTCTTAGTTCTTGAAAAAATAAAGAACTAAGGGGAATAAACCCTCTTAAAAGGATGATTTGGTGTTGCGATATGCAACTCTTTTTGTTAACACCAACTAATGCAGACTATTGGGTTTGCTTGGTTTCAAATTATACGGTCCAGATGTTGCTCATTTGGCAGAACTACACAAAGTAGCTTGACGTAAAACTGATGTTTTGTTTGCTATTGTTGCAGACTGAAAAGCCAGAGCGACGTCATACCTTTGCATCCCTAGCCTTACGTAAGCGCTACAGCTATCTGGCCGAGCCTGCACTGAGTGAGTTTGACATTTTCACTAACAAACCCTTTGATGAATACAATAAGATAAGGTAGTCTATTAACAAGTTTAATCAACCTGTAATAAACCTGCGTGATTAATATGTAGATAGATGTGTCTTACTCTATGTAATAAATGCGTATTTTTCATCCTACATAACATGCACTGTTCACATGCCTGTTGACAACATGGTACATATTTTTGCATGGGTAAATGAGTGGTTTTTAAGTTTCTGTGCTGTGCTTGCCCACGTTGTGAGTTGTACTCCTGGATTTGTTTGGTTGATTTCCACTGCAGAGTTTTTCAAGGTTGTAAATGCAGCACCATCAAAATTTTTCTTTGACTTGCTGATATCATTTCTAAAGCGTTTGGGGAAAGAGGTCAAAGTAAAATTTGAATCTTCATTTGTCCCCTCTAAGTCTGAAACTCTTTTTGGTCTTTGGGGCGATGTAGCAGCTTGTTGTGGGACAAAATGCATGCTAGGAGATCTTGAGTTTGGCTTTCTTTCAGGTTTTTCTTTCAGTTTGTCATACTCTGCTTGTCACCAAGTTCTTATTGCTTTTGCATGACAAAATGGCCCAAAACTAAGGTCTTGGAAAACACATTTTGTCATATTCTGTTTGTAAGGAAAATTGAAACTTTTGTAGCCCTTGGCTTTATGGTGTCATACTTTCTAAATTGACTTTGGGGAGTCTGTCAATATGTAATTTCTTTGACAAACAGATAAAAGGCACTCTAATAAGCGGATTGAAATTAGAGCCAGAATCTATACCTTGATTTCAGAACATCTGAAGTCCAAAGAGAGAAGTTGTTTTTATGTCAATCCCAAGCATTTGTCCTGCCATTTTTCTGTTGTCAATTGTTGGTCAACGTCATCGTCTTTGGAATTTTACTTTGCTGTTGTATGTGCTTCATTGAGTTTATTCATTAAGTTGTTGCTGCTGCTGTTGTTGTTGCTGTTGTTTGAGTCTTCTCCCAATCCTGAATCACACAGGAACACAACTGATTCTTTTCATAAACCCATCCTAAATCAGTACTCAAATTTCTTATCTCAGCACTTCATAAAACTGCTGTTTTTCCCTCCTTGATACCAGGACTGCGTCACTGACCAAATGTTCCTCCTCTGATCTTTTCCTCTTTCAACATTTTTTTCTTCATTTCTTTTCCCAACATTATTTTATCTTTACTACTCTGCATCCTTTCTATTATTTTTCCCATTCCTTCTTTCCCATTACTTTTTACAATTCCATCTGAAGAAACAGCAGTTGAGCGAAGCACAACAGCAAGAACACTGCCTGCTGGTTACCCTCACAAACCTGTCTTTCCAACCAGACCTTTCCCACCATGGTCGACTGCTCCTATTACCGTCCCTGGTCAAACAAGGCCAGTCGGAGTGGGGGGTTCCCTCGCCTCTACCGATTCACCGGCCGGCTCACCAGCTGCTTCTCCATTGAAAACTACTTGGCCCCTCTCCTCCCCTTCACCTGCAT
The DNA here is from genome assembly GCF_963930695.1 of Labrus bergylta. Classification (NCBI taxonomy): domain Eukaryota; kingdom Metazoa; phylum Chordata; class Actinopteri; order Labriformes; family Labridae; genus Labrus; species Labrus bergylta. The sequence goes on along the minus strand of NC_089215.1, from coordinate 3,887,203 downwards.
GCCGCTCAACTATCAAAGCAACCCTTGGAGCTCCACCACAACCACCTCTTTTGTCAACTCCAGTTAAATCTGTTAGTGAGGTAGTGTCCTCATCTCCTATAAGGTCTTACAGGACTATGCCTTCACCTATTAAAACCGTTGTCCAAATGGGCCAATATCCTGTCCAGGGGTCTGCCAATCTTGTGTCCTCTGGAAGCCCTTCCAAACCTGCCACAGATCCAGCATCAATCAAAAGCCTTGCTTCAGCATACACATCAAGGACTTCCCCACTTCACTCAATACCAAATGGTTCTGTACCAGTTCCATTCACTGCTCCAACATCGCCAAAGAAACCTTACGACATGTACAGTTCTAATCTGCCATTTAAAACTGCCCTGGGGTCCACAGTAGGAACAGATGCAGGGGTACCTAAACTTTCTCCGGTTAAAAGCATCTCCAGCTTGTCCCCTTTGAAAACCTCTGTGGATTCAACACTCTCATCCAGAGGTGGGAGGTCAACCCTCTCATCTCTCTCCTCCAGCGGGCAGACAACCATTGCTTCCTCAGAAGTGTCCATGATGAATGGATCGCTCTCGCCTGTTAAATATCCATCCTCCTCCTCCACGCCCTCTTCCCCTTCTTCTCGCCATCTTTCAGAGAGAAGCAGCAGCCTCCAAGAGAGGATACAGGCCACGACACAGGCAGCAACATCCAGTGTCAGTGCAGCTATAAATGAAGCTATAGACTCATATTCTGTGTCAGGATATGGTACTCTTAAATCAAGGTCCTCCTCGCGAAGGTCTCCAACAGCAAGCTCTGGCTATGGTTCTCTGAGATCTGTACCTGCCACGTCCAGCCCGGCAGTCGTCTCTAATACAGTGACTGTACCTGTGTATTCACTAGTTAACATCATTCCAGATACCCCTCAAAAACCAGGGCCAGGGTCTCTCAAAATGGCACTGCCTGATCGTGCCCGTCCCTCCTCGCCCTCTTCCTCTTTAGCCTCTTGTGTCACAGCATCAAAAATAAATTCCCAAATGAAATCCCCGCCATTTATCACGCCGCCCATCATCCACACAACTGCAACTTCCAACCAAGAGATATTAAAAGATGTAGCAGACATGAAAGAAGATCTGATCAGAATGACAGCTATCCTTCAGACAGACCCACAGACAGCAGCTAAAACTGTACAAACATCACATATTGGCACTCCTAAAGAGACCAAGTTAGAAGACGAGGAGCCATTTAGTCTAGTGGAGAAAGTGAAAGAAGATTTAGTGAAAGTCAGCGAGATATTACAGAAGGATATCATGAGTGACGGTAAGGTAATTGCAGGTAAAGAGAGAGCTTCAGAGGATGAATGGGAGGAATTTTCCAGAGATGAGATTGAGGAGGCACAAAGAAGTGCCATTTCAGACTATTTCTCTTCTTTTGATGAAGGCAAACTTCTTCTCAGACATCAGTCAATGTCAAGCAAAGACTTAGAGTTGGCCAAAGTTGTAGATTTCTTAACAAATGACATCGGCGCGAGCTCTCTCTCCAAAATGACAGAATTGAAATGTAAGTACGAGGAGGAGACAAAGAGGAAAGGGGAAGGGGAAGAGAAACAGAAACGTGTTCTAAAACCATCAATGTCGATACAAGAGCACAAACTCAAAATGCCTCCACCAGTCTCAGGCATGCTGAGGTCTCCCTCAGAGAAGGACTTAAGTAAACTTGCTGAGGCATATCAGGGGCCAGACACTATTTTGGAATCACCCGAGGACCTGTCTCATGAACAGGATAAGAGTCCACTGTCAGACAGTGGGTTTGAGACCCGTAGTGAAAAGACACCCTCTGCTCCTCAGAGTGCAGAGAGTACAGGACCTAAGCCTTTATTCACAGATTCGCCCATCCCTCCCTGCGTTAGTGAAAGCAGAACAGAAGTCCACATTAGGAGCTATGACCAGCCTGATGATCTTTGTGAGCCTTTGCTCATGGAAGAGGGTGCATCTGCTTTTCCATCAATAGAGCCAGATGTAGCTTCAACAAGTTCCATAAAAGCCTTACAGACAATGATGCCTGAAGACGACTCCATGATGAGCAAAAGTATGTGTCTTAAAGAGGAAACTCATATTACTACTACTACTAGAATGGTCTATCACAAGCCCCAGCTGACTGATGGGGCAGAAATGATAGAGGAAGGTATGTCAGTTAGAGATATCATGAAAGCTTTCCAGTCAGGTAGGGATCCCTCTAAAGAACTGGCAGGCCTTTTTGAACACAAAGCTAGCAAGGACTCAGTCAAAGGTGATGAGCTGACTCCTAGATTTCTAGACCGAGACATTAAATCCAAGCCCAAAGTTGAAAGGATTATTGAGGTTCATATCGAAAAGGGCCACAGCACAGCAGAGCCAACTGAGGTTTTTATCAGAGAAACCAAGAAACACCCTGAGCTTTATGTCTACAAAGGGGACCATGGATTTAGGGAAATCACTGATTATGATGAGGCCCAACAGGAAGAAGAGGAGCTCACTGCAGAGGAATCCCTGCCTTCCTTCCTGGAAACATCTCGTGTTAACACCCCAGTATCTCAGGAGGAGGATAGTCGCCCAAGCTCTGCTCAGCTGATGGCAGATGATTCATATAAAGCCCTGAAACTATTGAGCCAGCACTCCATAGAATACTGTGATGATGAGCTATCAGAAATCAGAGGCGAGTCATATAGGTTTGCTGAGAAAATGCTTCTCTCAGAAAAACTTGAAGCATCATCGCTGTCTCACTCTGACACAGAGGATTCAGCACTTGGGCCTGACAGAAACCGTCACCTGGTTTCTGAGGAGAGTGGTAGCCGTGGTAGCGAGAGCTTCAGTCAGCAGCAAGGAATCCCCAAAAGAGAGTCTGGGAAATTCTCGCACAGGGATGATCCATCTCAGTTCGATAAGGTGACAGTGCTCCATTATTCCACAGAACAGGGCAGCCCCAAACATGCAGTTTGGATGCGATTTACCGAGGATAAACACGACAGGAGCAGGGATAAGCTCCTTTATGAGGATAGGGTGGATCAAACTGTAAAGGAAGCTGAAGAGAAGCTAAGTGAGGTATCACAGTTTTTCCGTGACAAAACAGAGAAGCTCAATGTCGAGCTGCAGTCCCCTGAGAAAAAGCCAGTGAGACGAGAGCTAAAGGAACCGAGATCTTGGCCTAACTCAGCCTGCAGTAGCCCTGAGAAAACACAGCAGAAACCTAAAGCAGGAGATGAGGTACTCAGTAAAAGTAAACTCAGGGAGCCGTCGATTGGCAAGATTTTTGTCAGTTCTACTTCAACAGAACAGAAAAGTACTAGTTTACCTAGTAGTCCACATAAAAGCATGGTGTCTCGTACAAGTGAGGACAAAATTAAACAGCAAATTAAAACTAGTGAGTCTGAACCTTCTTCCCCTGCTCATGAAAAATCCACATCAAAAGTCAGTGCTGTGAGAATGAAGTTTGAAGCTGAGGCCCAGAAACAAAGTCAGACCAGTCCAACCAAAATTCCTCCCCCAGTGCAGCCAAAGCCTTCAGTAAAGAAATTACAGGAGAGTAGACTTCCTGTTTATCAGTCATTTGCAGGAGCAAAAGGGTCTAAAGTGTCTGAAACATCAGAAGAAGGAAGCCAGAAAAAGGATGTTGAGAAGAACATATGTGCTGCCACAGACAGCAAAAAACAGACTTTAGTATCTTCACCCAAATTCCCAAAACCTACGGGAGATAAGTTGCCAAACAAAAACATCCCAGAGGCCTCACAAAAACAAACAAAGGAAACTGAAATTAATAAAGCGATGACTATAGAGAAAGATATCAGTTCTTGTGGTACTCAGGAAATCAAAGAAAGCATTAGAGGTCAGAAAATCCAGACACCCGTTGTTGGTGATATTACAAGGAAGCTTGAAAAAGAAAGTGAGCAGAAAAAGTATCAGCAAGTCACAAAAGGAGAATCAGTGTCCAGAGAAGTAATAGCTGAGGTGACGAAAGCAGACACAGAAGAACAGATCAACAAAAACCTCAGGAAAAAGACAGAATCCCAAATACCTGTCAGATTGTCTTCTACGTTAGATAACGACTTGACAAAGAAACAGACAATAACTAAACCCTCACAGATACCTACATTATCTAAGAGTAAAATCAAGACAAGTCCGGTGACTAGCCCAGCTAAGACAGATGACAGTCGGACTTTTGAAATTCTGGATAATGCACCCAAAGACTCTAACTCCAATAATCTTGCAAGCCCTAGAGAAACACTTGAGCAAGTCATAACCCCTCCAGCTGCCCTAACCACCGACGAGAATTTCAAGGGCATCAAAACTTTGCCCGTCTATGTCAGTGTCCAGGTCGGAAGGCAGGCAGAGAGAGAGGCCAAAGGGGCACTGTACACGGTCAAACAGAAATCAAACTCAGCGCTCAGCCCCATTAGTCCAGATGATGACACACTAGAACAGGTCTCTTTTATAGATAGCTCAGGGAAAAGTCCCCTTACACCAGAGACACCCAGCTCTGAGGAAGTCAGCTATGACCTCACGTCCAGAACCCTTGATGGCTTTATGGGATTTATGCCCGGCAAACCCAGCCCAATAATGGAGGTATCTGAAGAATCAGAGGAAGATGATCAAGGCAGAGTTGTTTTCTCTTTTAAAGAGGCCTTACCTGAAAGCAAAACAAGTGTCGATGACACTAAAGCAGACCTTGCTAATGCTAATGAGCAAGAAACAAAAAATGATAACCAGCAGGAATTAAGTAATAATTTCATCCAAAAAGAAACAACAGACAGTATCAGGAATGATCAAATTTCAAGGCAGGAGCAGCAAGAAGCCTCAAAAGACAAAGGTGTTGCATATATTGAGTTCCCGCCCCCTCCCCCTTTGGACTCAGCTTCAGAAAATTCTGATCCAGAAAGAAAGGGTTCCTGCGCCTCGTCAGAGACTGAGACAGAAATGATGGAGGTGAACTTGCAGGAAGAACATGACAAGTATCTGCTGACCGAGCCAATTATCCGTATCCAACCCCCAACGCCTGTGCTCCCTGGGGAAGATGACAGTCAATCAAATGCTGAGGATGATGAGTCAATGTTCCAACCAATTCCTTGTAAGAAAATAACTTCCAAAGTTTCTGGGGAGGAGGAGGAGAAAAGGAAGGAGAAGGAAAAGGCATCTAAATCCAAAAAACATGACAAAAATGGAAACAACAAAGAACCTCATGGTGGTAACAATGGATCCAATGGATCCAATGGTTCCAATGGATCCAATGGTTCTAATGGTTCTAAAGGTTCAAATGGCAAAGGGGAGGACTATGAATATGAACAAAATGGAAATGACCAATCAATAACGGACTGTTCAATAGCCACAACTGCTGAATTCTCCCATGACACAGACGCAACAGAAATAGACTCTCTAGATGGCTATGAGCTACAGGATGAGGATGACGGCCTGTGCGAGCAGGCAGATTTACGGTTGTATGGTCTTCCAGACAGCCGGAGAGATGTCTGGGCAACAGATACATATAGGTCAACTGACCGCTCTTTTCCTCCAACCAAACTGGAAGTTATTGAAGAGGAGAAAACCCCAGAGGAATGTCCCAAAGACGCTTTTAAAAAAGATACCGCTTCAAATGGGGAGACCCCTGATGGTGTAAGTAAGGATGGGGTTAAAAGTGAGGAACAGAAACCCTCAGATAAAGAGGGATTTTCAGACACTTATTTCAGTTATAAATTAGAAGAAGAGTTTAATTCTCCTTTTAAGACTGTGGCTACTAAAGGGCTGGACTTTGACCCCTGGTCCAGTAAAGATGGAGAAGAAGAAATTGTTGACATGGGAGGGGCAAAGGAAAGCAATGGTGAGCCTAAGCCTTTTGGACTGGCCGTGGACGAACAGTCTCAGGCAACAACACCAGACACTACCCCAGCCCGAACACCAACGGACGATAGCACGCCGACGAGCGAGCCAAACCCATTTCCCTTCCATGAAGGGAAGATGTTTGAGATGACACGCAGTGGTGCGATTGACATGAGCAAGAGGGACATGGTTGAGGAGAGGCTCCAGTTTTTTCAGATTGGTGAGCATTTCTTCTCAGCGGGCAGGTACAGGGTCAGGGACTCAGAGGTAGATGCCTCCTTACATCACAGTGATCAGTTTTATCCTCCTACAGACACCTTAATCCCTCAAGTCTCCATTCAGACAACTACTGTCCAACTAGAAATATCACCTGCATCAGACATTTACAGCACATGTAGAAACTCAACTTCCAACACTGAGCCTACATTCACCACATTTAAAACAGGGTTCAAGTTATCATCCGATAAAACCTCTGACCCTTCAAATAGCACCTTTGGTCATTATAACATTACCTCAGGAACAACTGTAGATAGTTCTTATTCTGTAACCTCACACCATACAGATTATTGTAATTTTGCATCAGGTATCACAGATTATTACTTAAATAACAGAGTTCCTTCAGGTACCACCAAACAAAGGGACTGTTTGGATTGGACCTCTGAAAATCCTAACAATTATTACCAAAGCACAGATTCTTCTACAACTACACAACAGAATACAAATCCCTCAAGTAGCAGTAATCCTAAATCTCAGTATTTCCATTCAGAAGATGTACAGAGTGGCAGTATTGTGTATAACTTGTTGTCCTCTTCAGGACCCACTCTGCGGGAAGTCAGCAGAATAGAAGCATCTTTTAGCCAGCTAGAGGAGAACAGCAAGGAAGGCACTACTTTTACTAATGTAGCAATAACAAACACAGGAGCCAAAGAGGTCAAAGGAAAGATATGCAAATCCAGGTTACCAGTGAGGCTACCCGGCCGCAAACTATGCAGTCAAAGTCAACCAATAGTTAAAGATCGGGCACAAGACAAGGTCAATACACTCCACTTAAGAGGACATGCAATGCATAAGGTCAGGGAAAGAGTAGACCCGTTTGAGAATTTATTTCCTAAATCTAGAATCCCAGTAATGAAAGCCATGAAACGCTCCTCTTGTCCTAAGGAGCAAAAAAAAGTTAGAACTAAGTTTTTGGCTAACAATAGGCACATTCAAACTACCAAGGGTAATACTCAACTGTCTCAATGTAGATCAAGCACTGAACCCAGGTACAGTGTGGGGAAAATCCCAGGTAGAAGTAGCACAAACAAGACAGGGCCAAAAAACTGTACAGTAGTCCCAAAAAACTTTAAAACAAGGTCTGTGAATAGTCAGGGAGCCAATCTTTTGGACCAAACCTTTCCCAGGGAGGCTGAAACAAAATTAGAGGGGAAAACACTGCCAACTGAGGAAGACGAGAGCCGCAGCCTCAGCACTACCGGGAACACTTCCTTGTCAGAACCATCTAGAGCATCTAGAAGTTCTCGCCCTTCACGCACCTCTACCTCCACCTCCACCAGCACCACCACATCAACACCATCTGCTAGAGATGTGAGAGCTGAGGTTGAGCAGGCCAGCAGTGAGAGGATGAGGCGGAGCAGGAGGAAGAGTAGGCGGACACTTGGAAGAAAAGAGCAAAAGCAGATGGAGAAGGAGGAAGGGAGTCAGGTTGATCAACCAATCACGGCTCCTGTCACGGAGAACCAGACTAGTTTGTAAACTCTTTCTAAAAACTTGTACCTTATCTTTCTCTATGAGATGCATGTAGCCGTTGTGGGTGATTTGTGACGTGACATTGTAAGTGTAGCTGTCAATTCTTCTTCTACAACTACTACTTCTTCTACTTCCTCCTTTCATTCTTGTTATCTGTGTCCTGTGCTGTCTGACTTAGAGCAAGAGGGAAAGGCTAAGACGCAGAGACTCTTATTGAATTACTTAAATCTGTCCTTGGATCCTACAAGACATTTCAGGTTGCCTTAATAGTCTTATGTCATGTAGTTTGACGTTTGAAATAAGTGAAGGATAGGAACGTTGGTGAATCTGCTATATTAGCGGGTTATTGATACAATTGCTAGTAAGAGCTTTGCTGCATAATTGAATAGGTGCAGAAACTTCAACTTTAGTTGTCAGCATAGGTTGCAAGAACGCACATTTAAGTTAAGAGTTAAGCTTCTGATATACTTGCTTTGAACTACACATTCCTGTGCACATAATGGCTGCCCTGTGCGCATTTCCTGTTATATGTTAAAACATCATAGTCTCTTACTTAAACAATCGATAGCATTTAAAGCTGCGTCCATGCTTCTTTTTACAGCCTGGTACAAAAACCTAATTTGGTATGAATAGCTCATCCGTTACACACTGTACAGATGCTGATTTAAAAAAAAAAAAAAAATCCCCCGTTTTGATTATATTTAAGCTAAGCATTATTCATGATAACGAACGTGGTTGATCTGACTGATGGACGAGTCTGCCTCAGCTCCAGCTCTTTGCCTGTTGCTAGGTTGAACGACACTACAATGGCTGGTTCTACAGCCAGTGCATCCTGGACATCAGGGGGATTGCACATGGCCTGATCACTCTGGTGCGCCCTCTAGAGGCGGCCTCCAGTAACACGCGTAGTACATAGCCAAGTATGTTAAGATAAATGTTTATAATACAGCCAGTTGTGTAATCCATTGAAGGGTTAAAAAGCAAGTATATCTCTGGCCTCAGTATGCATCCCTGTTATTGTGAGGTCCTAAAGGCTACCCACACACACCTTCTCACTTTCATTTACTAGCCAGATTAAGCTAGGCTAGCCTTGCACCTCACCACATGACTTCACACCTCTCACTTCCTTCATGCTCAACATAATAAGGACCAGTAGAATATATTTTTTTTGGGGGGGGGGGAGGGGGGGTTCATGACTGTTTTGGTCTGCTTGCCTGGTTTGTAGACATCATTTGGTGGAACTCTTTTTTGTTATCTTTAAAGACACTGTGAAAACAATTCATTGGCTAAACTTGACAATCACAGGATTTCAGCTGCGAAGGAGTGGTTCAGTGCAGTCGATTATTCTCAACGTGGTGGAAAACACGATGCAGCTGGACTAGATTTGATTTCAAGTTAAAGCTGTGAATTGCTTTTATCAGTGGGAGGAAATGTTGCCTGATGGTAGATTGTCTGTGGATAGTGATGTGATAGAAAACTCTCTAACTCTCTGAACCTGAGTACTAATACTTAAACTACTTACATCAAACATTTAATTTTTTTGTAAATGTGATTTGTGTTTGAACTTTTTCTGGCCTCACAGATCCTCAAACTTTAGATTTTGTATAATAAGCTGCCTCAATAATGTTCTTCAGTAGTGCTAGAATTAAAGTATTTGTGACTTAAGGGCAAACATTTTAATAATTATATTATTTTCCTCTTTGAAGTTCTGTTCATCAGCCAGAGTATGAAGGCTAGTCTATTTAAGACACTATGGACATCTTCAGCACAAAGCTCTATAATACATGTCTCAAGGTTTAAAACCATAGCCCCTATATACAGTTAATACAATTAAACAAAACACGTCAATATAACTCATACTGGTTCGCCACTTTATACAGTAGAGTTGTAACAATCAGCAAACTCATGATACGATACATATCACGATAGTGGGTTCAGGATTTTATATGATTAACTTATTTTTATACAGATATGCACAAAGGATTATTAGGGCCACATTAAGGGGTGAATAATCTGAGATTTCAATATTAAAGTCGTTATTTTAGTCTATAGTTAAATCAGTAGAACAGCAGCCGCCTGTACAAAATAGAGGAACGTGGAAAGTGAAATATTTTTTTATGAAGACGGATTTAAAATTCAGTCCTAAATCAAATGTTTCTAAATATATATTACTGTGGAATCAATTTAATATTTATATATTTATATAGATTTTAATGTTATTGGACGTATCGTTTCATCCCTATGATACTGAGTGAGGCTTGCTGACTTAATGCTAAGCTATCGCTAACAGTGTTCCAACTTACTTTGATTACAAGTGACGTGCTATTGGTCACTCTCATCATTATCAGCAAACAAAAGTGAAGCTTACTTCCCAAAATGTTCAAGTATGTCTTTTAGGCAAACACTGAGAAAGTGAGGACAGTCTGGCCAGAAATAACGTTTTGTTTTCCTCGAAGTAAGACCTGGGACGGTGAGCTAAAGTTAGTCTTAGTGTTCTTCCAGTCACTGACACTGATGTACAAATGACAAGAGATAGAAAGTCTACTTAACTAGGAATTCATTACTTCTGCATTTAAAAGGTATTATTGTCAAAAACATCAAAGTTTAGAATCTAAAACAGACAAACTTTCAGTTCACAATCCCAATCTGTTTCTTTAGTTATACGTCATTGATCCCCTCTGTGGGCATTTTGTAGGATCTCTGATTTACACCAACATTTATTTTTTTTATCATTTGGATATTGTTGTCATATTATCATGTTGTAACTATTTCTGTCCTGCCCTCACCTGCACCCTCACACAGGCCCCCAGAGTCCCTGTGAGAGAACAGACCTCCGCATGGCGATAGTAGCCGACCACCTCGGACTCAGCTGGACTGGTGAGTCTACACACATGTCACTTTCTCTACGCTATAAAACACTCAGAAACAAGCATGAAAGGATGTTAGAATAACGAGATGTTTTTGCACTGCTGCTCAGTTCAGCATCCAAACAACAACTACAACATGCACTTCTGAGAGTCGTCAATATTTAATTTCTTAAAAAATATCTATCAATATATGTCTTGAACCTAACAGAATGAATCGTGTTCACTTAAACACCCACATGAGAAGAAGGAGCAGGACTGATCCCAGCTTCAAACTGTTGGTTTTACAGTGTTTGTTGCCCCCTGGTGGACATGTAGTATAATGCGTTTTGACTTCGCAGTACTGCAGTGTTGTTTATGGTCTCCTACATCATCATAACTATGACACAACATAAAAGTGAGAATATATTAAATTGTTATTTTGCAGTTCAATTCTTAAGATACAAACATACAAACCTCATGATACGACGATAGATAACACAGATTATAAACCTGTAATTAACTTTTATACCAAAAAGCTTCTATAGTAGTGTATTTGTGGTTTTAAATGTGGTGTTGTTTTTTAATTTGAGGTGTTTAAGAGGCATTCAGATGATTTCATTTATATGGCACACTCGAGTAGAGAAGGGTGTGGCCTCTGCAGATGAGTCCAAGCCTGACCGCCTGCACTGCAGCAACTGTCCCGAGCCTGCCTGCATGTGTGTGTGTGAGTGAGTGGGCGTCACCCAGTGTGTGTAATGTGTGTGTGAACAGTGTGTATGAGTGTGAATGTTGAAGTTGTGTGCCTGTAGCTTTCCCGTGTAGTGAGTGCTCATAAGAGAAAAGTCATGTCATCCATATTTAATGTGTGTTCCTGTTGCAGAGCTGCAGTGAACCAGTAAATCTGATGAACATTATGTTCTCTGCTGAAGTAAATGTTATAACCAGTCTGCTTCTCGGTACGAGCAGAAAGTCTCTATGACTAAGGATATAAATTGTTATGTGAGTGATGGCTCTAGTACTCTGTCTCTAATTGGCTAGTACGCACTGACTAAATATTCAGAAGGAGTCTTACATGCCACTATTTATAACAGAAGCTGATTATCCTCTGCTGGATGGGCCACTTCTTTAGGCACCACCACACCACTGAGCTTAAAGAGGACATGTTATCCCCCTTCTCCACCTTTTCAAACAGTCCCCCTGTGGTCTAAATGAAACATCTGTGCTGTGCTTTGGTCAGAATATAACATGAATCAAGCACCAGAGGAGGTTTGTGACCCTGTATAAACCAGCTCTCTCAGAACGCTCCGTTTCAGTGTGTGTGTCTCTTTAAATGCAATGAGCCTCCCCCTGAGTCTTCCCTGTATAGAATTAAAAAATGGCGGACTTGTGCAAAAGTTTTGTTCTAGGCTGGGGGTGGAGTCCATGGGTGGAGATACCAGGGGAGGGGAGGGGATTTATTTGACCAGAATCCCACTGTGACATCACAAGGAGAGCACATTTGAAACGGAGCATTTTCCTCTGTGTTGTTCAGACATAAGACTTATTCAGACCACAAACAAAGGACTGGATGGGTTTATTTCACATTTTGTCACTCAGGTTACCCAAATATATGTTCAAAAACACTGTGAAAGTGGAATTCTCATAATATGTCCCTTTTAATAGATATTCACCCAGAAGCCGGCCAGACTTTTTTAACATGTTACCTCACTGGAAATGATACTCTCAAGCCTTGAGATGTGACCAAACATATTCATGGTTTCTAAAAAGTGTGTTTTGTGTTGCTGTTGCAGAGCTGGCCAGGGAGCTGGATTTCTCTGTGGACGAGATCAACTTCATCAGAGTGGAGAACCCCAACTCCCTGACAGCACAGAGCTTCATGCTCCTAAAGAAATGGGTGCACAGGGACGGTAAAAATGCCACAAGTAAGCAACGTGTTTGAGTTAAAGAATGATCCTGATATGGCTGCCTTGTTTTAAACCCAGGTCTTCTTCTACTTGCTGACACTTTGGGGTATTACAAAACACATTTCAGTCGCTACTTTATGAATGAAATGAGTCAGTCTTGTGGAAATACAAAGTTACATGTTAGAAGTTTTCCTGTGAATAAAGCTTCTCTGTCTCTCTCCTCTCTAGCGGACGCTCTAACCGCGGTGCTGACTAAGATCAATCGGTTGGATATTGTGACTTTGCTGGAAGGGCCCATATTTGACTACGGTAACATTTCAGGCACACGCTGCTTTGCCGATGATAACGCAGTATTCCCGGATCAGTCCGATGGTAAAGTGTAGCCCACCCTAGCTGAACTCTCAGTCTATCTCTCAGTCTATCCCCTCTCCCTTCTTCACCTCCTCTCTCAGCCAGATAGTCAGACCTGACTGTGAACTAATACAGAACCAATCAGGCTTGACCAAAACAATGGACACTAATTAAATTGAAAAGCAAAGTGCCTTACTGCTCGAGCAGGTTCATTGAGCTCACTGCGGTTAATGGACCGTGAGGTAGTGATAGCATTAGTCGTCTATTTCAAGCAGTCACCCCAGTCAGACTTCCAAAAAATTAGTCATTGGAGCCTTAAAGGCATATGATAGTTTTTTTGGGTGATTATTGATAATACTTTATTAAAACTTCTGATAAATCTGTACCACTTTGGGTGCATGACACTTTAAAATAAATGTGACTGTTTCAAAAGCATGATCCTGAAGTGAATGTAAGCCTTAAATGAAGCGGTGTCTCCGTCCCGTCTGATTAATGTATCGATCATCTTATTGATTAGAATGTTAATTATACGTTTTCAGATGGGTTATAGGCGCTGTTTCATGATTTGGTTTGACAATTTATGTCTATGTGTATGTCACAAGTTTAAAAAGACTCCCCCTCTTTTTGTTAACTTGTGTCATATGCTGTTAAAGATACATAAAAACATAATTATACCAGTTTAGAATGATAGCATGCTCGCTTTAAGCAGCATGGCAATTCTTCCTCTCTGTCTAACTTTCTGTCTTTCCTCTTAATCGATTTTAAATGTCGCAGCTAAAAAAATGTTCTGATTCTGACGGACCACGTGAGGCACATTTCAGAAGTTTGAGATGTTTTCACCTTTTCTTACAGGTTATAATGTACAGAGTGTTACGAGTTATGAAGCTGATAGTCTGTGGAGGTCAGCACTGGGATAACTTAACGTTCACAGTCATTCAGACATTTACACAGCTGACATGTGGCCCTGATATTACACGCTAAAATGTTTATTTTACCTCTTAAACCTAATTTAAAGATTGAAGACTCAAGATGTTTATTGTCACTCTGAACGTGCGCGCTAGCATGTGAAAAACTTTTGCAGGTTGGCTCCATTTCAAAGAGATAATATTGAATATTAAAGGAATTTAAATAAGATGAATTACAATAAGTTATATATAAAGCAGTGACAAGTTAAGCCATAATAAAAATAACTATTAAAATACTAATAAACATGTTAAAAATGTTAACACGAGAAAGTATGTGGAATAAACAGAAATCTGCTTGACGTATTGCACACGAGTGAAATTACACTAAAGCATGAAGTGTTTAATTTATTTTAAAAGGTGTAAAAAAGTATAAATGTAAAGAATCTGACAAATCATAATCTTTTTTCAGCTTTTCTTTATTTAAGAGGAAATAACCAATGAGCTACAGTTAAGCTTCAGGGTGACAACAGCTAGTAGCTAGCATTAGCGTTCTAGCTTTTATCGACATTGCACCTTGAAAAATATATAGAAGGAAACAAGAAAAGGGGGTTTTGCATTTTTATTGTCAGAGAATTTAAAGAAGTATATTTTCCATAAATTGACGTAAATCCTGTCTTCATTTTTCCCCTCTAGCTAGCTGTAATGTTAGCTGGCCAATAGTCGTGTTTGCAAGCTAACAGGCACGTTAAGCTAGGAACTGTTTAGGTGTTAAGATTAGCTGTAAAATGAGTCACTAAATACGCTGTGTTGCAGTTAAATGTTTGAACAGCGTGAGCCTGGCAAACTAAGACAAACTTGTGAACTGTGCCTCATCGCTAATCTGTCCAATAAGGTGTCTGAATGTCATGTTAACACAAAGATCAATTTGACTGTTGCTTTCAATCACAGGGAAGCAAAGATGATCTTTTTGCAAAGATGATTTGAAGTGAAACTAACATTTAACTGATAAAACAAATGAATTATAAAATGCATGGCTCTTGCTTTGTGCTGCTCTGATGTTGTTGGCCTTCAACAATACACTTTTAACACTATTCAAACGGGTGCCGCCTTTTCAACCTGCCGCGAGTGTTCATTTGGCAAAAGCACACGTGACTCTAATGATGTGCTCTATCCCATAATACGCTCACAGACGGGTTGAAAACGAAACACTTTTTTTCCAAAGTGTGCAGTGTATAATAATGCTTCTGTGTCACTGCTGTTAGCTGTTCTGTATCTCATCTCCTGGGTTCTCCCAGCCTCCCAGCCTCTACGCTCCACTGTAGCTTCTCCCGCTTTGAGACCAGCAGACTGCCAGCCTCCTCTTCCTCTGCCTCCTCCTCCTCCTCCACCTTTTTCCTTTTTTTTGCTTCTGAGTGACTAACTCCTTCAGCCAAAACCCCAGCTCTAAGCACAGCTAACCAGCTAACAATTTCAACCAGCTGCTACCTTTTGCTAACTAATTGCTTCTGGATCCAGTACTGATTCAGTGGTAATTCCACCTTCCCCCTCCTCGCCGCTGAGCTCAGGCTGACTTAGACTACAGTGCCCCCTACTGGTATTAACAATCCCCAACATGAGTTGCATATCTCTTGTTTCTTCTAGGACACCCAGAGCTTCCTAGCAAGCTTTAAGAGTTAGCATAACCCCCCCCCCCCCCCCGACCATGCAGCTCTTTTCACAGGACTGTAACACAGAGTTAACTTTTTCTTGTAGTAAAAAGAGACGTTTACATACAAAAAATTGTAGTCTTATAGTTTAGTCTTCTACTTTTCTACAACTGTAAGCCGACAGTTTATTTTTACAGTCTGTGATTTGGTTATAGATGAGAGTGTCTTATGCTAAGCTAGCTTTTAGCGGCATCGTTTTAATTCTAGTATTTAAATGTTGGCTGGTGTTAACATCACTCAACTTCCATGATATCTTGGCTTTATGCGAGAAAAGTTAAAATCCAACTTTAACATTGAAAGGGATCAGATTCAGTATTATTTTATAAAGTAATCTGACATTCGATTTTGATGTTTTTGTTGATGCAAAATGTCCCAGAATGCATTGCTCAAAGGTAATATAAGAGCTGCATACAGTTTAAGAAAGCTCTCGAAAATCTTTATCTTAATCAAGTCATTTTTAATAATATAGTGTCTACTGTTTGCATGCTTTATGCAATTTGGAGGTTAGCCCTACATTTATTTCAGTGTTAGGTTTCCCTTTGGTAATTTTGTTTATAAAGTCCTGCCTTTCTCATATCCCCACTTTTCATCCTTCTTCTTCTTCTTCTTAGCTTCTCCATTAAACCAGTTTGCAGCTTAGCAAACCTAAGACCCCCTAGATGTCCTAATGCAAGAGGAAGCCAGAATTATGTACCAAGTCCATTTACTTTGACTTTACATGAGTGGTTGTTCTTCTCTCTGCTGGCGACTTAGAGATCTATTTTTGCTTATTGACTGAGATAAGCAATCCCATGACTCTGGTGTGCAACAATCTTCGCTTCTGCAGCTTTCTGAAACATTGCGCCTTCATCAATCAAAAGTTCACTTCACTGTGTCTGTATTCGTCTGTTTCTGCTTTTTTTTTTTGTCTCTTCATCTTGTCCAACACTTGTTCTGTTTTTGTGTTATGTCTCTTGTGAATTGTGATAACTGTTTTTAGCTCCAAAGCTTCTTAGGTCTCCTACGTTCCCTCTGGGTCCTAAAAAGCCTCCGCCTGTTTACCCTGCTCCTCCTTCCTTTACCTGTGTCTCCTCTCCCTCTCCTCGCTTAAATCCCAGCCATATCCCCTTGTCATTTTTTCCCTCCCCTCCTGCCGTCCCGTCTTCCTCCTCTCTTTTTAAATTCCCGTCTCCCCCTCCTACTCCTCCGGTTTACGTCCTACCTGTCGCTCCTGTTCTCCCTCACTTCATCGCTCTGACTTACTCCCCGCCTCCCACCTCCTCCCCCCGAAGCCCTTTGAGCTGCTTCACATTCTTCTCTCCTCCTCCGGTTATTCCCCGTCACCTTCCTCTCTCTCCCCTTTGTCTGCCTTCAACCTTCCCTTCCTCCTCCATTTCTCCTCTTGTTCTTCAACCTGCTCCCCGTACTGCCTCACATCCACTGACAAAATCACCTCCTTCCTCTTTTTGCAACTCTCTCTCCACGTCTCCTCCTCCTTCTGTGTCATCCCATTCCGTGCATGCTCTGACTCCTCCTCCTTCTTTAAAATGTGCCTCCTCACCACCTCCTCCTCTACTTCCTCTGACTTCTACACTCATCCCCCTTTTCTCTCCTGCATCTTCTCCCCTCCCTGCAAATTCTCCCCCTTCTACCGCACCTCACTGTTCCTCTTCTTCTCCCCTAAATCATCACTCTCCTTCTCCCCTTTTACTCCCCTCATCCCCCCCTCCTTCCCCCCTCCCTCCTGGTGTCCCGTCTTACTTCAAGCGGGATCGTTCAGTTCCAGAAGTCTACATTTAGACGCTATGACTTTTGTTAAAATCTAACCAATCTGAAATCTACTTCAAATATTGCTCATGCTCTTAAACTGACGCAATAATTGAGAACATGAGCTGAAGTCAGGCTTAGCTTAAAGTGCCCCGCTTATTGATTTCACTTCTGTTGCATTTCAGTTGTTATAATAAGTGCTTTTACAAGTTGCTTGCTTGACTTGCAAATGCTAATTGGAACTACAAAAGTTCCTGAGAAACTTTGCAGATGAAAGTAGTGTGAATCAATATTCATGTAAAAAAAAGATCTCAATATGGTGTATGTGAGTTATCTGTCTTACATCTTATATTCTGTCTTTATATTCTTTTTCCATCTCTTTGTAAAAAAAATTGTCATGTGTGGTGCAGGTTCAGAAGTCACACAAGAGTCCCTACGTGTTTAAGGAGTTTTGATTTGGTCTCTTCAAGGCAACAGAACGAGTTGTATGAGCAACACAACAAGCTGACAAAGAAACTTGTATTTTTTTGTGTATAACAAAATAAAGCTAAATTATCTTCATTTAGGGGTTTTTTGCCACTTGGTTGGTTTATTCAATTCACTCTGGTGATGAAAAATCAAACCAATGCAAAATGCAAAAAAACTGCAGTTCCTCAAGGGTCCACTTTAGGCTGGAAGCAAAGCCCTCAGAAGTCCCATTAACACCCATGTTAAAATACAGATTTTAACATGGGTGTTAATGGGACATAAGCAGGCTTACAGATTAGATTTAGAGTGAATAGCTTGTAACTTTATCAGCCCACACTATACAGGGGATAAAAATTTGATAACCCGTTTTGATTATATTAATTCTAAGAGTTATGCATCATTAGGGGCGTGGCTTATCTGGCCGACACATGGGTGTGTTGTAGCTGGGAAACTAGGTTGAACAGAAGTTAAGGTGGCGATTGCATGTCCAATATGGCGACTACCATCACCACCGTTTGGCTTCAAAACTCCAGCTTCAAAAAACCTTTTGGTGATGTCACTAAGAATCGTCCATGTTTTATACAGTCTATGATACTGAGACAACACGGGCAGCCAATTTGGTTGGTTATGATGAAGTCCATTTTTGTATATTCATCAACCGTCTTTAATATTTCTCTTAAAAGTGAGCAGAAACAAGCTAATAGAAGACAGAATATTTGGGCTAACACGTTTAAAGTCAACAAAAAATAAAACTTCAAATGAGAGATAATGTCGCTCAGTTCGTACTTGATGTGTAAATACAGAACTTGTACTGCTAGCAAGTTTGCAAAACCAGCTTTACAAAGTACAAATATGACAGTATTGTGTTACAGCTTGCTCCGCTGCCCCCAAGTGGCCAAAATATTTTGAATGCAGCTTTAAAGTGTAATTGGGTTTCACTTGTGTGACTTTTGAACAACTGCTATTTTCAAATGTTACAAGTGTTTCTCATATCATCATCTCCACCACTCTTCCTCCCCAACCCTCCCATCTGCCCCCCCCCCCCCTCTTTTCTCTCCCTCCCTCTTCAATCCCCTCACCCTCTAATCCTCTACTCCTGCCATTCAACCCCAGGATACCACAATATAGATCTGGAGCTGAAAACCCCCTCAGACCTGAACTTCCAGCCCCCCACCCCTCTGCGCTCAGACGACTTCTTTAGCGAGGCTGATTTTAGCGCAGACTCCCCTAGCAAGAACACGCTAACTAGACCTAGTGACCTTTCGCTCACTCAGACCACCAGTACCTCCAGCAGCGATCCGGTCACAGTCGCCCCAGCCCCTGGATCCGGCGCCACAGGGCCCCCTATTGTCGGGGCTGAAGATACAGCCTTGACCTCTGGAGAACGGCTGATGCCTGCAGAAAAAATGTCAGGGTTGGCTTCCTATGAGAGGCCTGATAACGAAAGAAGGGCGGTAGAGAAATCAGGAAATGGAACAGACGAGCAAGCCGAGGCCTTAGAGACAGAAATTAGGGCAGGAAATGGCGTCGTTTTGGAGCGTCAGGTAGAAAACCAAAAAGACGAGGCGGCTTCTGGTCATGAAAATGGAAGGCAGGAAGAGGAAGAGGAAGAGGAAGAGGAAGAAGAGGAGATGACCCAGGAGAGGCTGCAGAGTCTGCTGGAGGACATAAAGCTGGAGGGAGGCTTGGAGGACGAGGATATGACAGAGGAGAGGGTGAATGCCATCCTTGAACAAGTACGGCAAGCAGAGAAAGACATGTGTTCAGTTTCAGGCTGGAGAAGTGAGACCTCCGGCGCAATCGGCGAGTCAGCAGGCCCCGCCGCTGAGGAGGGCAGGTACGTTCAAGTTGCAAGATTTACACACTGAGGTTTTCTTTCAGTCCCATTTGTGACAGCCTGTGGATTTATCCTCTCGATATATATATATATATATGTATATTCCGCAGCCCCGACAGTCTGGCTGATTCATTGGAGCAGCCCCCAGCTCAGGCCGAGAGACTGAACGGCGGTCACAGTGAAGCGGGAAAGGAGAAGGAAGCCAAGAGGAAAGGATCTCGGGAGGACAGCAGCACAGCCGGACCAAGCGGAGTACAGGATGAGGGAGGAGAAAGGTCCCAGCACAAAGTCCAGGTGAGGGATCCATCTCTGCAGTCTCAGAAGCATTGAAAAGTGCAATCTACTGTAGCACGTCCAAAAACCTTTTGGACCCTTTTTGTTTTCAAATCCAGACAAAATGTTGAACAAATTTGGGTACCGGTTTAAAAATAGAGGAATTCCACCTTTTAATGTTTTTTTTTTTCAATGTGTACAGCCTAAAGCTCATCCCAGGAATGTAAACCTTCCCCCTGATGTTTTCCCCATCATAATTATTTACATTTCAGCATTGGTCACATTTCATATAAACTCAAACCGTATGAAGGACTCCACAAAGTCTGAATTCAAACACACATGCACACACACGGTGACACACCGGGGTCACTAATGTTACCCTGCTGCTGGGCTGCTTTTGTCAGGGGGTTGTTAGAGCCGACGAGTCCGACTCTGACGAGGAGACCACAGTCACCACCAGGGTGTACCGCCGACGAGTCATACTCAAGGTGTGTGAGGCCCGGAGTGTGAGCAGCTCGAGGCAGAGTGAAGTTTGCATCGGCTCTGTGACTCTGTGCACGTGTGTGAAGAAGTCAAAGATTCAGCTCAATAGATTCTGAGTTTGACAGCTTTCATGTGGGTTTTTTTTAAGTTACATTTTGAGAGTCTGTTTCTAACACAGGAGTGTCTTTGTGAGCAACATTGTAGAGTCGTACTTATTTTTATATTATCATTCAAGTTGAACTTAAAATACCTCTAATTTTTAAGGTACTTGCCTATAGTGTGTTTGAGGGAGTGTGTGTTGCTTCAGCTTGAAGTGTTTCTCAGCTTGTTGATCGAGCTGTTTGGTTTGACGTTGCTTCCTGATTGGCGGCTGCTTGTTGTGCTCAATGTTTGTCTATAACACTATTTATAAGACGAGGCAAATGTATTGATATGGCACATTTCAGCAACAAGGAAATTCAAAGTTGTTGAAGTAATTGTGAGGCTTGAATTCCATGGGAGCAGAAAATATGATTTTAAACCCTCTCGTCTGACTCACTGATGGAGTTTGTCCAATTAAATAAAAACACACTGAACCTTTAATTCGGACTTAATGCCTAATCTGTGATGTAAAACGTAGAAAATCACCTGTGAGCTGCTTTCACTTTAATTAATCCCAACTATTTATTTCATTTACAGACTAATCTTTTAGTCCATTAATTTGCAGCAATTGGTTGAAAATCTCTCTCAGCTTCTCAGAGCCCAGATTTAGGCGGCTATTTGTCTAAAAATAGTTTTAAAAAAAAGAAATAATACTGTGTTTGTTGCCGCTGTAAAGTACAGACAGCATGTTTCTGGCTCTCATTTCTTAGTTTGAATACATTAATGTGGTCTTTGTGGAGAAAATATTTCATGTTGTGTTTTGATTTTAAAATCACACTCTGAAATATGCAAATAGATCAAATATGAATGAATGAGGTGCAGCAGGATTAGTGCTTGTGCATGATTGTGTTTTAGTTCCAGCAGTTTTAAGCTGAGAGTTTGACGCTTTCTTTGTCATTTGAGAGTTGCAGTGATTGACATGATTTTACACTATTTAGCATTTAAACTTCATTTATGATGAATCCATGTTTAACCATGAGTCCCAGCACATGTAGTGTGTTGTCAGTTGTGTAATGAAACTTGTGTAACTGTGTCGGTGTAATGTAAGCATCAGATGGGTTTCCACTTTGCTCCACACAGGCTTAAATATAAGTTTTCAGTCATGCATCACAAACTCTGTCAAGGATGCAAGTTTTCATCCGTCCAGGAATTTGTAATACCATCTTTACCATCAATCGTTTTCTCCAAGTCTTTAGTCATGAACTGAAGAGTGGGAAACCCGTCTGATCTCTTTTATTTTTCTTAAAAAAGCAGATCAATAACAGTTTTAAAAACTCTTCCCAACCTCGTGACTATCACCTGTACCTCCTCCATCCACTTTTCACTCATCCTGTAAACCTTCACCTCAGGGCGAGGAGGCTAAAAACATTCCTGGAGAGTCTGTGACCGAGGAGCAGTTCACAGACGAAGACGGGAATCTGGTCACCAGAAAAGTAACTCTCCTCTCCTCCTCCATTATGTGTTGCATCTTTTTGCTGCACTTTATACACCTACAGTCTCATTCCTACGTACCCTCCTCATCCTCCTCTTCTTCTTCATAATTCTTCCTCACAAAATACCTCACAGCCTCCCTTCTCCACCTCCTCCCCCCTTAACATGCTTGTACCCCTTACAGGTGATCAGAAAGGTGGTGCGCCGTGTTTACAACTCTGAGGAAAGAAAGGAGAGTGAGAGCGACACTCTCACAGAAGAAGGAGTTGGTGTTGGTTCAGGAGCAGGGGGAGCTGCTCCTTCAGCAGCAGGAGGAGGCGGAGCCACAGGGGGGAAGGGCAAGAAGAGGGGGAAGCGTTCCAAACAGGGCAACAAGGCCGAGAAGTCTGGAGAGGAGATCCAGAGAGGGAAATCAGAGGTTAAAAAAACAAACAAAAAAAAACGCCTGACGTAGTCTGCTGAGCTTTCCTGGTTCACTCACACCTGCATGAAGCTGATATACTGAACCAAAACACTCAAGAGTAGAAGGCAAAACCAAACTGAGCAGATACCCAAATATAAAAAACCAGAGAGGCAGCATGCGCTAACCGACCATCATAAGACAGCAAAGCGCTGACGTGATCGATGGGGATAAAAAAGAGCAAATTGACGTGTATTAAATCAGTTTACGATGCAGCGAGAGGCCGGCTTTCCTATGCTTCACTTTAGGCCACAGAAGCAAGTACTTTGATACAAGACTGACTATTTTCCAGAGAGGTGCCACCCCAAATGTCTTAACTATGATTGTTAATTTGCATTGCCAGAGGTGGGACTTAATGTTAAAATCCACATTGCAGGCTGTTTTGCAACAGTCAGCTCATAGAGTTCAGTGTGCAGATGTTTGTTTGCAATATTTTTAAATACCTCTGAGAAACAACAAACGCAAACCAGAACACTTCCTGTACAAAAATATGATATAATCCCGCACTGAAGAATTCTGCATATATTCTGAATCTGTAAATAAAGAATGATTTAATCCAAACAAGTCACAGCCTGTAGCAGGCTCCTGTCTTTGATGATTATTAACAAGAGGATCAGGCAGACGGGACAAAAGATATACACAATTTTCCAGGCGAGTCAAATTAAAATTATTTAGTTAGGTGGAGAGGTCGGTGTATGAGTAAAAACAAAGACTACAGAATCGAATAAACATCCATCAAGGAGTATAAAGGACACTGCAAGTTTCCTCAAACATGAAAACCAACTCAAAATTCAAACACAAAAGTTCTGAATAGAAGTAAAGATTCAGTTACTTTTACTTTTGACTATTTTCTTAAAATATTCACTTAATCTAGATGGAAAAAAAAAATAGTAAGAGACAAGACATATTGCAAATTCTCTCTTTTTTGTTATGAGGCATTCAAGGCTTCAACACAAAATACAGATTTAAAAGAGACATGTTCTTTCCCTGTACGGAGTATTATAGTCAACACTGCCCGTTTGTAAGATGTGGGTGTTATTAGGCTCAGGGTCGTGTTGTGATCTCTACAAGAATCTTGAGTTGTTTGCTGTGAAAAAAGAAATCCCAGTTTGCTGTTTGTGTAGTGTGTCGTAGTAGAGTCAGACAGCCTTACTGTCTGTTAATGTGATTTGTATTTACAGTGTTCTGTGTGTGCTGTGTTCCTCTGTCCTGCCGTGTCAGCACTAATGTTGGACTACATCTCTGACCCCGAGTTGTTCCACAGTCCTGGCTCGTTGATTGGGCTTCAGATCTACTAACACTAAATGTTTTGGCTAATGTAGAAATGATGATTTTCCTCCTCTCTAACATGCTGTAGTGATGCACGTGTGATTTAAACTCCTTTTTCCTCTTCTTGATCCCGTCTCTCTTTCAGCACGTCGCCTGAGATCTGCTCACGTTATGTAGTTTAGCTCGACTAACACAAACCGTTCATCATTTGCAGAAGCAAAAAAATAACTTGTTTTTTTTCTATCTCTTCCTCCTTTTCTGTTCTCTCTCTCTCTTTGATGCACTTCAGCCTGGAGATGGTGCCAACAAGAAACAAGGGAAGAAGAGTCAATCATAACAGCAGAGCGCTCATCTGAACCAGGTAAGACGACAAAGACACGACTTCATTACAGAACACAGACCGAGGCTAAAGCCAGCCCTCAGTTAGCTTAGCATAAGGAGTGGAGACAAAGGGAAACTGCTAGCTTAGCTCAGTCTAAAGTTGTTAAATCCATCAAACAGATTCTAATCTAATCTAAGATTTCTAATCTAGTTGATCATATTCACCAAAAAAAAAAAAAAACAACAAGCAGGAACAAAACAACACAATCTAGTTTTGTGGGAGACAAAGCCAAGCTAGCTAACAAGTCTCCAAGCTTTCTGCAAAACTAAGCTAATTTCCTGCTAGCTCTCGCAGTATATTTACCTTACAGGCTTGTGACTGGTATGAAACTTCTCATCTAACCCTCAGCAAGTCAGATTACATTTTTTCTGATTTGTCCGTACATGTGTCAGTCAACCTCAGGGTTGCTGCTGTACTGTAGCTTAGCTAGCCTAGCTAATCATACTAACAGGACCGGCTGCATAACAACTATGACAGCTTTCATACTGAAAAGGAAGTCGGCGTTTTCCAAAGAGCTCCAGGAGAGTTACAACTTCTTTCAAAAGTAACAGCGAATGAATATACTGAGCCAATCTGTGGCTCGATACGTGTGGGTTTGTGGTCAAATTAAAGTGTCCTGATGTGTAGGTATGAAAATATGGTCACCCTACCTCCAGAAAATCCAGGCTCCCTCAGACCAGGATGAAACACTACAAACATTCATTTGTGCCTACTCCCATTAAGATTCTTTAAAAACAGAAATGTAGGATGTGCAAAGTGGTTGTGCAATATGTCAGAAGGTGTTTATGTATTGCCTATGAGCATTTGAGATATGAATCTTTTTTTAATATATTTCCTTCCAGGTCCACTGACGTCCACTTGCGACACCACACACACATCCTGGGAGGGAAAAACGGACTGGGAGCCTCGTCAACTCGGCCAAAATCGTGTCTGAAGCTTTCACTTTACAACGCATGATTTTCAGCAAGACAACGCAACAACAAGAGTTACTTTTCTTTGATTTCGCATGAGCATGTCACTCAAACTCACACACACTGTTGGAAACAACGTGGAAGGACACGCATGGACGTGACCTTGAACTTTTTATCTTCGACGAGACGGAAAGGGGCGTCTGTGACCAAAGATGGCAGAAACAGAAAAACAGGAATACGTGTGATTCATTCTCTCAAGACACTCGCCTTACATGGTCTATTTTTTCCTCCTGGACCCCACAGTATCGGGGGTGCACCGTGTGGTTCTTTTTTAAAAAAGATGATAGTAGATGGGTGATTTTTGTTGTATATAAATGACACTGTAAAAAAAAAATCAACAACAAAAATAAAAGAATCAGTAGCTTCACAGATTGTTTATGCACTGATTAGCGTTGAAGCTTCGCGGCGTCTGTGCGTTTGTATCGAGAGGTCGACGCAGTTCGAGGCAGCCTCGACTGTGTGCCTGACGTGCTCTTCCACATGAATTAAAAGGAACAACAACAAAAAACGCTGTTTGTTAACGAACGGAGGAGATGGAAAAAAAAAACTGCTCGATTTGGACGTTTCTTTTAAGCCAACTGTTCTGCTCCTTGGTGGAAAAAGATATTCTGCTGCATGTGACGTCACTTTATTTCTAACGCCTTCGTTTTATTTTGCTCCCGATTCTAAAAGCACTGTAATACAACAAGAGAAGGCGGCCATGGTACTTCTGTCTGTGTGAGCACTCATTATAACCCAATCATCCGTCTAATGTAACTGATTTTTACAGACATGAAATCATACTCTTAACGCTGACAGACTGAAACTTTGATTAATCACAAATCGGCTAGCAGCCCCTGTGTGTGTGTGTGCGTTTGTGTGTGTGTGTGTGTGTGTGTGTGTGTGTGTGTGTGTGTGTGTGTGCAGCAATCAATTAAAAATGTCATCATCCATACTGGAAGTCCAAGCTTTTAGTTCTGCTGTGGTTTTAAAAAAAGGGGACTGTTTTATTTTGATGGTTTGATTCCTTTTATTTAATTGAAAAGCCTGTAATAACATGAGAACAGAGAATCTCGTTTTTAGCTCCTTTTTACAAACTAAAATCACTAAAATCACAGTATTGATCACAAGCTGTTCATTTTCTCTTCATGTGTAGATCTTCTTTTTTTTCTTCTTTTCTTTTCTGTTTTGTCTTTTTTCATACAAAAACCACCCGAGTCATCTGTCGTTGATGATTAATCTGGTACCAACATGTATGACGAACCAACATAGCCTACACTGGATGATCCAAGTAATAATTATTTAAGCAGAAAAATAAATTGTTTAAACTGAACGTGTGTGAGTCTGTGTCGTTTCTCCTTATTCATTATGTTTTCAAAGTTTTGCCTAAAAAAGGAAGGCAGGCAGACCATTAAGACTAATTCATTAAGCAGACGCTTTTAGTGACGTACATCAGAGAGTAAGTACAACAACACAAGCAAAGATCTAAAGAAGAGGAAACAATGTCAGGAAGTCCATATGTAGAGCTTGAAGTCCACACAGGTACTGACAGGCAGAGCACATCAACAGCTGTTCTTGAGAGCTCTAATCAGCATCAAAACCATCCTGGATATCAAAATCATCAATATTATTAAGTGTGTAGGTGTTCATAAAGAGCTGGGTCTTTAGCTTTTTCTTAAAGGCGCAAAGGGACTCTGCAGATCTCCCAGTGTGAGTTTTATGAAAATCTATTTTAAAAAGTGAGGGGTAATAAAGAAATATCAGTGTAAAACATCAATTAGTTTGTTTTCTTTTTTTCACATAATTTTGTATAGTTTCTCTCCATCATGCCATCCATTGTTGTATAATACATTCACTTGTTGAATTAGTTGATTTGGGTATGTGATCAGGCTTACAAACATGGATAAACATAGGTCAAGGTCACAAGGTCACCTTTATTATCCCTTAGGGGCTTTACAGCAAGCAGTGATTAGAAAAAACAGAAATACACACAATTAACACTAAAATACACACATCAAGGAAGGATGATTTACATGATACTGTTGAGGAGGCAAAGTTTCAAATCTGTTTGTGTATATCTGCCACCAGATGGCAGCAGCTTGTACTCTGTGTAAAAGGAGGTGAGTGCAGTCCCCAAAGGTTAGCCTGTTCTTTCTTTGTAGCTCTGTCTCTGTATAAGCAGACACAGCTAGTAATTTAACATGATATGCAAAGTTTATCCTTTAAAAGAACATCTCTTAAGAACCATTCAAGCTTCTGTGCTGATTGATAGTGTGACCAGGCAATCTAAGTTGGTATATAGTATCATGCACAGAGGGACTATATTCCATATATACCGTGAAGGATCATGCACGTTGTTAAGTTACAACAAAATCTTGTCAACTTGCAAAATAACAAATAATTAATATCTCCTCATCGCACTCTGTTGGAATTCCATTTAGCTCAGTCTGTAGGGACTTGGGTTGGGAACCGGAGGGCCGCCGGCTCAAGTCCCGGCAAGGACCAAGTCCGGAAAATGGCCTGGTAGCTGGAAAGGTGCCAGTCCACTTCCTGAGCACTACCAAGCTGCCCTTGAGCAAGTCTCAGGCTCTCCTCAGAATCAAATTGCTTCCCGCACACTCCACACAAATCTTTTTCCGTCTCATATTTTTTGACATGCTTCAATAACCTGGATCTGTGGCAGAAAGACTTGCCGCACACTTTAAAACTACACTTCTTGTCCTTTTTTTAAATGTACGGTTTCTCTCCTGTGTGCGTCCTCATGTGCATCTCCAGGTGTCTTAGGCCGTCAAACGTTTTTGACACAAACTTCACAGCTCCTTTTCTGGGTGTAAGTTTGCAGGTGAAGTCTCAAGCTCTCATTAGACTCAAAACGTTTCCCGCACAGTCCACAAATATCTTTGTCCTTTTCATACTGCTTCACATGCTTCATAAACGACGCTGTATCGGAGAGAACTGCTGCACACTTTACAACTACAGTTCAGGTTATCATTTAAAATGTTTTCAGGTTTTTTTGGGCCTTGAGCATCATCATCATCATCATCAGCCTGTTCACTCCCCCCCCCTCCCCCCCGCTGTCCCCCGCTCTGCTCTCCACCTGCCTGTCATCGGTTTGATTCCTAACAGTGTTTCCATCATTGTCTGGTTTTGAATGCACGTTTAAGCTCCCAACAGAGTCTGAATCTTTCGAACAGGCTCCACACAGTTTTGGGTCCTGTCTAACACCCTGAGTCTGTTTGAAGAACTCACCACACACTGTAAAAACAGATGCTTTTTTAGATGGCACAGCACTCAAAAACAACAGAAAAAGGAAAACCAGACGAGGCAGAGGGAGGAGGTAAGCGCCCCTGGACTACCACCTACTGACACGCAAATTCCGCTGAACCCAAATGAAGAGAGAGTAACCAACATTTCAGGTACACCTCTTTCCCCTGACTGTCTACAAATTCTATCTAAAGGCCTTTCATATGCCCCCACTAACAACACAAACCAATTTCAGACGAAAGTCGACCTGTATAGATTTTACCGAAATCTACATCTGAAGGCCTGGTATCACAATAAACATGCTAGGAGACAATACACAGATGAAGCCCTCAGGCAACTGGACGACACACAATATTATGCCCATCAGCTTCCCGTTGAATCGATCAAAAAATTACTGAAAACTATTTTGGACAATGCTTTTGAAAGGAATTGGATCACTAACTGTGAACGGGACTTCCTTCACCCTTAAAACTCCAGATTATCTTACTTACTCTTTATTTACTCTTCAAAATCCATAAACACTTTAACTCTCCTCCAGGTAGACACATCATCAGTGGAGAAAGAAGGAAGAGCTATCAAAGAACATCCATGATCATGCTTTGGGGTTTCCTGGTTTGATGGTTGATGTGATCAATCAGCTCCTTCAATTTTGTATCACAGGTGCTAATTGTATAGCTATTAAGGTTGCTAATCTCCTCTAAGAAATAGGGTGGATTAGGCCAGCAACTGTTCTTGCAGTGCTGCTTGGTCTGATTCAAAAGGAGTCTTAACTACTGGCTCACATAGGGTCTTGGCACACATTTTAAAATGGAACCCCAGTGACTCATAATTACTGTTAACGAAGCTGCTAAGCTGAACAAAGGTAAGTCAACAGGAGAGAAATATCATCTTGATTTTAAATCTTGTCGTGGTTTACTCTATCCTGGAAGCTACTCGCACCTCTCAGACAGCTGGATACTTTGGTGTTGGTTCAAGTCTCAACTGGACAAATGGCTTAATTGTTGCCTCAAACAACATAGAGCACAAAATTGAAGTATGCTTTGCATGAAATGATAAGTAAGTTTTCAAAAGAAAAAAAAAATCTTTAGAATAATTACTTCAGTATTAAAATTCTGGATTACTGTGCTAAAACAATGCGATTAAGCGGGTTTACTAGGTGACTCACACGGAGAACCAATTATGTTGGTGCTTTGAAGGCCTGACACGAGTCAATGTTGGGGTTTTGATGAGCTCACACGCGCACAACATTTATGTTGATAAACAAAACAAACAACTACTATTGGACTTACAAAAGAATCGTAGGAGACTAAAACTCACTGTGTATTTTGAAATAATACAAAGTGATAACATTTGAGACCAGAACATAGAAAGGAACGTTCATGAGCAACAGTTGTGACAGATGATTTAATATGTTTCAATCAATCACTATTTGATATCATATTCAACATTTACCTAGAGTACCTCCATCGCAAACAGGTATGATTCCAGCTGTTTACTAGAATGTCTGCTCTGGAGTCTCCTTCACTGCTGTAAGGAACATGGATGTGGGATTCCTTTCAATAGAACTATCATTCATTTCTTCAGTTGACACTGGTGAATCAGGGATTTTTTCTGCCAAGTTTGGTCCAACATTCACAAAATAAAATAATAAAATTAAAGCTATTTGCCACCTCTTCCATATTATAATTTTCTTTACCATCATCAATAAAATACAGAGGATAGCTTATTTGTTTAGAATTACATTATTCTAAATTTCACATTATTTTATTATAATCTATTATTTTACTTTAGTAGTCCTACCTGCATCTCCTCAAAATATTAGTTAAATTGTTCATATATTTTTTGTATTTATTTTCTGCCTCTTCAGTTCTCTCGCAAAACAATATATTAGCACCTTTATGGTTGGCAAAGACTGTTACTTTAAAAAAGAAATGTTTTTAAAAAATTACACAACCTCCTTTCAATCACTGCTGTATATACACAAAATGTCAGGAGGTCTACACTGTTTATGTACAGGTGGGCACATCTATCTATTTCATCTATTTTATCCTTGTACAGGTTATGTACATTATTTTTATAAGTCTATGTTTTGATTGCACAGTTTTAATTTTGAGTGGGGCTTCTATAAACCTTTATCCTGGTTAATATTTATGTATGGAAGGGTGGACAACAGTTGTTGTTTTGATGTAGAAATTGTTCCATGTTGTGCATGTCTTTGTAAACTGCTACAGGATGCTTTTATTTCCCCTGAGATCAGTAAAGGATCCATCTATCGCCTGTATCTATATCTTCTATAGCCGGTGTAGCAGCAGACAGAAATGAGGACTTTGGTGTACAGCTTGATGATCAGATCTGGTGCAAAGTTTTATACAATGCCAAAAAAGAAAATCACAAAATCAGTCAGATCAATCTTTATTTGCATAGCGCCAATTCCTAACAAGTGTTATCTCGAGACACTTTATAAAAGCAGGTAAAAGACCTTACTCATTGTTATATTACAAAGACCCAGCGTTAGCCCATATAGCACTTAGCAACATTTTGCAAAAAATACAGTGGGAAGAAAAATTCCCTTGAAACTTAATATGAGACGGTAAATAAATTCAAACAGAGATTGAGAAATGTATTGACATTACAACCATAATGGATACAAACATGTAATGTATTCTTGTTGTAAGCTTCATGTCTGTTCAAAGTCAAACATGTTCTGTATCATGCTGTGTGCAGCACGCCTTTCAATCCTGCATGTTTGGCTTGATGTACATACACCTACATTAACAATTTAGTACAATGAATGATTATCAATTCTTCCTCACGAGAGGTTGTCTGACCCATAAATGAGTCTGTGTCTGATGTATTGCAGGGAACCTTCCATGAGAATTTTGTTCTCCCTCTTGTATGTTTTTTTACCCATGTACTTTGTGTTTACGTTTTGAATGTTTTGTATGTGTTCATATGTGATTCAATGCTAATCCCATGATATCATATGAAATGTTATTAAACAATAAAAAAGACATAAAAAAGCATAATGAAGATCACAGAACATTTTGACGTAGAGCAGTTCAGGCTGGCACTGTCATGATAGCTATGAAATATGGAGCAAATTGAGCATTGTGTAGTACTTATTCCTTGCAGTAGGAGGCGCTATGGTTAAAGTTGACTATTGTCATGTCAGTGTGTTCAGAGGCCAACCCTGATCATACCTGTGTAATTTGAGGCAGATCAGACAAAGTATATGAGAGTTACAACCACTTCCTGTTTGACGGCGAATGATGCATCCATATGGCGAGATCATTGGACGTAGGTGTTTGAGCTTGAAAGTGTTATATGGCCAAGGTGTTCGCATGGTCCACACCAATTCTGAGTGGGAAATGAGCTACCTTGTAGCAATGGCTAATGCTAACTGAGATGCAGTAACTTCCTGTTGTCAACAGGTGGCGCTGTGACAAAGCAAAAAATTTCAATCATGGATGTGTTCAGGGCGGGCTCTGTATCATGTATGAGACATTTTAATATGATTGAACACTGCATGGCAGAGATATAAGCATTTACTTTTTTGGCAAGTTGCCAAAATGCATATCAAACGTTGCACGCACACCACGGCCACGCCCTTTGACAAAATAACGTGCAGAGCACAACGGGATATGTTGAACGTGTCTAGAACACACTGACACTGAGTTTGCACCGATCAGATGAGCGCCCTCGGCCAAGATCCTTCAAATAGGAAGACTGAAATCTGCGATTATTTGTGAAATTCAACTTTAATTTGTGGACTTCCTGTTGGGATTTTATGTCCGTCCTGACAAGCTTAATACGTGTAGCAATGTTCATGAATGTGCGTCAAAAAACCCTCTATGGGGAGGCCATTTTGAAAATTTGAAAAGGGCGCCACTGAAACCACCAAAATATCAAATGTATCGCGAGACCTGATGACCGTGGAAAGTTTGGTGAGTTTTTGCGCACGTTCAGGCCCTCAAAATCGCGTTTAAAATGGAGGAAGAAGAAAAATGATAATTCCTAGGGTTTCAAGAGGGCCCTACGCACTTGTCAGTGCTTCGTGCCCTAATAATAATGATCATGTCATGGTTTGTTTACAGTAAAATAAAGAGTAACCACTAAATGTTATCACTCTATCAATAAGAATTACAACGATGCACATTAAGCCTTTGCATATGAATAACAGACAGTGTAAATTTGTTGAAAATGAGTAATTTCAACACTCAATAACTGCTACTATTTTTTTTCACAGATCCACCGTTTGACCCCATCACATCTGTCATCATTCCAGTTTTCCGTTTTTATCTTTTTTAGAGATAGATCGTAGAGATGACCACAGTCTTCACCAATTCCAGTATTTCCACCATCGTTATTAGGCTCACCTCTCACCCAGTACCTTTAGGAAATCAATATGATAGAGATTTTTTCAGTTTGAAAAATAACAAATAAAATAAAACGGCTTTTCTGCTTTTTTTCCTGTGATGTTGTTTGTTTAGTTGATGTGACTTTTAGCTCCTCTGACCTGATTTAACTAATACATGTTTGTTCTTCATGTAAGAAGTGTTTGAACTTTGATTTAGGAATGAATTATTTGGTAATTAAAAATAGCTGGTGATAGATCAGAACAGTGGTGTTTGTGCATGAATTAAACCTGAGGTCTAAACATTTACTGTGTGCCTTACGCTTGAGTCAGCGCAGTGCCGTCCGTCCATTTCCAGATGCCCTCGTTGTCACTGTCAGTCAAACCAATCCAAGTGTGACTCACGATGTTGTCCGTGATGAATTCCTGTTGAAGGTAGAGAGCCTGTATTTATTTATTTAACTTTCATTGTATAATATTTTCAATTGTAAGATTAATCACTTGGAGAAAAACAATCATAGCAAAGATAAAGTGCAGAGGGGTCAGTAGAAGAAGACCTTTCTTTAGTAGTGATACAAAGTGTTGCTGTTTGTATACAAACTAAAGTATAAGCATCAAAGTTTTATTAAAGTGCTTTATGCAAAAACATTCATCAGGGATGTGATTCTTCCAGATTTATCTGGAATTCAGGATTTTACAACCTAAATTGAGATTAAAATATCAGTGAGTGCCCTCCAGCACAGGTGGACCATGACTGTGTGGTTTGACCGTGAGTTAATACCCACAGTTCATATCCGTACTTGTTGTGTAACGTGGTGTCCCCATGTACTTTAATACATTGGATTACATTTAACCATTAAAAAAGGTTAAATTGTGTTCTGAAAATACGATATTTATGTAGCTTTTTTTAAAGGTATTTATTTCTGTTTGAGCAAGGTAGTGCAAAATTGATTTAAGAAGTTTTGAGGCAAGTTGAGTCAATTGTATCTGTAAAGACAAAATTAAGAAATATGTCTCAGTGGGCTTTTTCTAAATTCATAGAACATCCTATTATTTACACCCCTGATTTTGATTGAAAAAAAAAACACCATAAAGAATGGTAAATGGACTTGAGCTTATATAGCGCTTTTCTAGTCTTCCAACTAATCAAGGCGCTTTTACACTGCATGTCACACCCACCCACTCAATTCACACCCTTTCACTCATTGATGGTAGTGGTCGCTATGTAGTATCATGTAGTAACTAATCTCATTCATACACCACCACCGAAGCAGCAGGGGTTAGCAGCTTGTCTTGCCCAAGGACACATCGGATATGTTGCCCAGCTGGGGATCTATCCTTCTGGTTGAGAGGCAACGACTCTACCAACTGAGCCACAGTCGCCCAAGAACACATGACCTGTTCTCCAAAACTGTCCACGACCACCAGATCTGCTCCTCTGAATCTGCAGTCTTGTCTGCTGTCTTGCCAAGTCTTAGTCTGGTCTGAGAAAAGATAACAGGAACATGAGAACGACTTCAATCCTGCAGGACAAGTTCTACCTGTAACACACAACAAAAAACAAACATTGAAGAGCAGACAAAAAAGACAGTGGACAGACTTTTCTCATCATTGGGGGGTTTGTAGACGGACTAGGGACACATATTAGTGTTACAAAAACAATGGTGAAGTGTATTTTGTATAATATGTGACTTTAAAGGGAAAACTGACAGTCAAAATAGTTGGCAGAAGTGAGAGTAGGAGTGAACATATTCTCTGAATAATGAAACTGTGGTTTGGTCCTGACGTCAATGCTAAAAGACAGTTGAAGACCACTCACTCTGGTTGACCAAACACTGAAGTCTTTGCAGCTCTTCAGTCATTTCAGTGAGGGTTGCATTCAACAGGTCTCTCTGTTCAGTCAGGGAGGACAGCTGGTTCTCTCTGTCCTGGAGATGCTCGGTAAGATTTGCTTCGATGGCAGACGAATGACGAGCTAAGTCGTGGCCTGAAATAAATCAAAGATGCATGTTTCTTTACATAAAAAAATACCACATGCATCCACACAGTCATCTCTGCGGTCTTGTCTGCTCTCTTCCCAAGTCTCAGTCTGGTTTGAGAAGAGATAACAGGAACGTGAGAACAACTTCCATCCTGCAAGACAAGTTTTCTCCGTAACACACGACAAACATCAAACATTGAATAGCAGACAACAAAGAAACATACATAGACACACTGTCAAACTAATGTGGACACATGACTCCCATACCACCTCCTAATTTGGCCTGTGATCACCTCAATGTGTCCTGAATATGTTTTACACCTGTACTTATGGCTGTCCTTTTATGATCGGTTCACTCAGGACACGTTAATAACAGTTGTTAACATGATCTTTTAGTTTACTTTTATTCCAAGTCTTCGTCCCATCATGAGATCAAAATGTGAAATGAAGTGAAAGTCTTTCAAATGTAGATTCTATCACTTAGAGTCAGTGTCAACATTCAAAACATGACAGTCTGATATAAGCAGTATTTTTATGTTAACCACTAATTACTAATGAGATATGATAAGATTTGATAGGTTAACAAGATTTATAAAACACAAAGTTAATGTTCTAAAGCAGTGGTTCTCAAACTATGGTACCCGTACCACCGGTGGTACGTGGGCTCCCTGTGGTGGTACACAAAGAAATCTCCACAATATGAAAAACAAACCCGTTCAGCATAAAGCAACATTTTTCTTTGTCGTACTCTTATCTGTCTTGTATCTATTGGATTGTATTTATATCAAACGTGTTTTCCCCTCTAAATTAATCTAGTTTTTGCAACAAACAACTTTAATCTGCTCAATTCATGCTCAGACATAAACAACAACAGGAGTACGCCTCGCATTTTGAAAAGTTCCACTTGATATTCCGTTATAGTTCAGTACTGAAATAACAGAATATCTGTTAATGTAGGCCTACATTGAGAGATATTCTGTTATTTATTGGAGTTCAGCACACAATCCGCAGCAAGCAGCTGTACATTAACATTTTTAAAACGGAGCCAGGAGAAGCTTCAGTTTGGATGCATGTACGGACAGCGGACCTTATCGCTCCCCCTCCCTCTCTCTCTCTCTCTCTCTGTAGCTCTGAAGCTGATGTGCTCTCTTGATGTCTTAACAATCCGTAGGAGTCGAGAGGGATTTTTTTTTTAAACGCAGTTGAATGCAGAGATTTATAATAAAGCGGCGCTGTTTGCAGAGCCTGCGGAGCGCGCCTGCACTCTCTTGCGCGCTCTCTCTCTCCCCCGCTACCTCTCGCTCTCTCTCTCAGGCACGCAGCAATTTTATGAATAAATGAAAAATGAAATGAGAAGAGGTCGGAAATATACTTGGGCCCAGGTATCGTCTTTGTGTGGGAAACACTGGAGACTAAATATTTCCAAACAGGTTGTTGGTATAAAGTTGTCATTTTATTGTTCTGCTCTTTTGTGTGTGCAAGTTCTAACACTAGGCCTTAGTAGGCCTACAGTGTGGCTGCCAGCAGTCAATAATAAATAATATTCTTTTTATGAATTAATTTGCGTCTTGCATGAAATGTGTGTTGAAATAGGCCTACAGTGTATCTTAACATCTACCATAATGGTGGTACTTGGAGAGCCAAATATTTTCGGAGGTGGTACACAGTCTAAAAAGTTTGAGAACCACTGATCTAAAGAATTCACAGGGAACTGACTTTAAAAGTGGTTAGCAGAAGTGCGAGAAGATAACAGCGGCATATTCTCTAAATAAATACACTCAATACCCTCAATGCTAAAAGATAGTTGTGAGCAGTAACCACACAGGAAGATCACTCACTCTGCTTGACCAAACTCTGATGTCTTTGCAGCTCTTCAGTCATTTCAGTGAGGGTTGCATTCAGCAGGTCTCTCTGTTCAGTCAGGGAGGACAGCTGGTTCTCTCTGTCCTGGAGATTTGCTTCGATGGCAGATAAGCGAAGTTGAGCTAAGTCATGGCCTGAAATAAATCAAAGATGCATGTTTCTTTACATAAAGCAAAACTCATGAATCTACACAGTATTACTGACTGAAGTTTCTTTGTTTGAGTCATAAGCTCATGGCTCAGACAACTAACCAAAACAAGATCTTTCCTTTCTCCACCAGACTTAAAAAAAGTCATCCATGCATTTCTCTCTTCCAGACTATTTGAATATTTTAATGCTCTTTATACCAGCATCAGCAAATGTAACATCCAAAGAGTGCAATTCATTCATGACACTACTGCCAGACAGAGAGAAGTGACCACATTGAATCACATGCTGGCTTCCCTGGCTAGCTGTGAGTTTTAGAATTGTTTTAGAGATTGTATTGGCTGTTTTTAAAGCCTTTAATGGTCAGGCCTCATCCTATGATCTGCTAACTTCCTTTAAATAATAAGAATAAAAATAAACTTTATTTATATAGCACCTTTCCAAAACAAGGTTTGCAAGGTGCTTGACAGGATAAAACAACAAAGTCATAAGTGTTAATCATGGGAGAGAAATCACCATCAATATAAACAACAGTAAAGCATACAACACAGTATAAAACATAATAATAAGAACAATAAAAACAGATGGAGTGGGGGGGATAAAAATAAAGGATCACAGGAATGCTTGACTACAAAAGTGTGTTTTTAGAAGAGACATGAAAGAGGAAACAGTCTTGGCCATCCTAACGTCCTCTGTAAGGTTGTTCCAGAGTGTGGGGGCCCTAGTGGCAAACGCTCTGTCACCTTTTTTCTTTAATCAGAACTCTGGAAACACCAGGAGAGCAGCATTTGAGGACCTCAAAGTCAGTGATGGTACATGATGAGTTAAAAGGTCAGAAATATAACTTGGGGTCAAACTGTTGTGGGCTTTAAAAGTGATAAGTAAAATTTTAAAATCGACTCTAAAACTAACTGGCAGCCAGTACAAGGATACAAGGATTGGCGAGATGTGCTGCCGCCTCTTAAACCTGACAGCTCTCTGACATTCATAAGCAGGGCCCTATAGTTCCTAAACCCCCCAATTATTACACATTTAGTCAGAAATATACATATTGTATATATAATTTATTTTCACAACTTGATAAGGGCTTGATATGGAAGTGCATCAAAGTTTATTTTCAGGTCCAACATGGTGCTGTAACAATAAAGACATTCAAATGATTTAAAGAGACAATATTTAAAACTTATTTTTTATGTATCCCTCATTCTTTAAGGCTGAGAAGAAAGTTAAGAAAAATGTGGACAAAGGTACAGAAAAAGACGGGGAGAAGCCAAGACTGGGTTAATTTCTCTGAGCCAACAGCCAGAGAAAATAACACGTTTAACCTGATCTACAAAGATTTCTAAACAACCGACTCACGGTAGATGGAGAGGCCGATGATACCAGCCAGAAAGAAAAAACTCAGGGGCACCAGAAACCAATCAACAGCTCTGTGACATCTCCTTTGTGAGCTCCTGGGACCTGAACACAGAAAGGAGCGTTCAGGAGCAACAGTTGTGACAGATAATTTAACACATTTCAATCAATCATTATTTGTATAGCGCCAATTCAAAAAGCAGGTAAAAGTTTCTGCACAACTCGGTCTAATCAAACACTCTTACCTCTCTGAGATGTTGAACGAGCTTTGAATTCAATATTTTCGTAGATGTCCTCCATCGCTCACAGGGATGATTCCAACCGTTTACTAGAAGGTCGGCTGTGTTTGACCACTGAAAACTCCTTTAAGTATCAAGTTTGAGGGGTTTTTTTTACTTTTGAGGAAGTGACAAGTTTTAGAGGTTTTAGACTGTGAAGCCAATGAAGCGAGGTGAAAAGAGTACTAAATTATTCTACTCAAGTAAAAGTACTGTTACTTTAATAAAATGTTACTTAAGTACAAGTAAAAAGTAACTTGTTTAAAATGTACTTTTACATTAGCAGGCTACTGAAGCTTCTAACTGAATTTGTTTGGTTTGAAGTATTTATTTTCACACGTCAGATATGTGTTAAATTGCTGCAGATTATAACACCCAACTTCCTGATACGTCGGCTTCAAAATAAAAGCACATCATAGAGATGGGAATCAGGGACCTTTATTGTGAAAAGCTTTTCGGAATTAAATGTGTTTATCGCTCGGAGATTTCGCGGAGCTGCAGCGGAGCCGCTGTAGTGAGAAAGAGCATCCTCAGCCACTTCTTTACCCAAGAGTAAAAGTCACAGCCAACTTATTTGAATCATGTTGGACTTGAGACAATGAGACTTCAGTTTATACACACCTTCAGCAGGTAGACCTGCTGTAGTGGAGGCACCGAGCCAAGAAAAGGTTCTCTCTCTCTCTCTCTCTCTCCGTCTCTCTCTCCCTCTCGCTCTCCTCTCTCTCTCTCTCTCCCTCTCTCTCTCCTCTCTCTCCCTCTCTCTCGCTCTCTCTCTCTCTCTCTCTCTGCCTCCCTGTCTCTCTCTCTCTGTCTCTCTCTCTCTCTCTGTCTGTCTCTCTCTGTCTCTCTCTCTCTCTCTCTCTCTCTGTCTCTCTGTCTCTCTCTCCTCTCTCTCCCTCTCTCTCGCTCTCTCTCTCCTCTCTCGATCTCTCTCTCTCTCTCTCTCTCTCTCCGTCTCTCTCTCTCTCTCTCTCCGTCTCTCTCTCTCTCTCTCCCTCTCTCTCTCTCCCTCTCTCTCTCCTCTCTCTCTCCTCTCTCTCCTTCTCCCTCTCTCTCTCCTCTCTCTCCCTCTCCTCTCTCTCTCTCTCTCTCCCTCTCTCTCTCCTCTCTCTCCCTCTCTCTCTCTCTCTCCTCTCTCTCCCTCTCTCTCTCTCTCTCCCTCTCTCTCGCTCTCTCGCTCCTCTCTCGATCTCTCTCTGTCTCTCTCTCTCTCTGTCTCTCTCTCTCTGTCTGCCTCCCTGTCTCTCTCTCTCTCTCTTCTCTCATCTGTCTCTCGTCGCTCCGGTGCAATGAAGGAAAATCATTCATAGCAGGCTTTAGGTCTTTTTACTCAGTAACGGATTTGATTTAAAATGTAGCGAATTCCAATACTTAACAGAAAACCTAGAGTAAGGTCATGTTCTTTGACTTCTCCAGTGCCTTCAACACCATCCAGCCTGCACTGCTCAGGGGGAAGCTAGAGAGGGCGGGAGTAGACTGTCACGCGGCTGCATGGACAACGGACTACCTCACCAACAGACCACAGTACGTGAGGCTTCAGGACTGTGAGTCTGACATGGTGGTCTGCAGCACAGGGGCCCCGAAGGGGACAGTTCTCTCCTCTTTTCTCTTCACCCTGTACACCTCGGACTTCTGCTACAACTCTGGGAGCTGCCACCTACAGAAGTTCTCCGATGACACAGCCATCGTGGGGTGTGTGTCTAAGGGGAGCGAACAGGAGTACAGGCAGGTCATCATGGACTTTGTCGACTGGAGTGAGCTCAACCACCTTCAGCTCAGCGCCAGCAAGACAAAGGAGATGGTGATTGACTTCCGCAGGAATCGGTGAACATCCAGGGCTTGGACATCGAGAGGGTGGAGACGTACAAATACCTGGGTGTTCACCTCAACAATAAACTGGACTGGTCACACAACACCGACGTCCTGTACAAGAAGGGCCAATGTCGACTTCACCTGCTGAGACGACTGAGGTCCTTTGGAGTGTGCAGGACTCTGCTACGGACTTTTTATGACACTGTGGTGGCGTCTGCACTTTTCTATGCAGTGGTCTGCTGGGGAGGAGGGAGCACGGAGAGAGACAGAAAGAGACTGAACAGACTGGTCTTGGACTGTCCTCTGGACTCTGTAGAGGAGGTGGGTGAGAGGAGGATGTTAGTGAAGCTGACATCCATCATGGACAGCCCCTCTCACTCCCTGCATGACACTGTGGGGGCCCTGAGCAGCTCCTTCAGCAGCAGACTCAGACACCCACCCTGCAAGACAGAGCGCTACCGCAGGTCATCTGCCGTCAGACTGTTTAATTGGACTCTCTAACAACATCACCACCTCATGCTACACACTGTGTGTGTGTGTTTTTTTTTTAAGAACAATCCTTTAGTTACTGTGTAATTTTACATTGTTGTATTTTTTATTTAAATTATGTAAATATGTTTAATTTGATTTTAACTTCTATTTTCATTTTAATAAGTATATTCCCGTCCCCTATTTTCTGGAGCTGCTGTAATGCACAAATTTCCGCCACGGGGGATCAATAAAGTTTATCTTCAACTTTAGCTTTATCTTTAAAAGTACAGATTTTAAAACGACTTAAAAAGTAGTAGGCCTACTAGTCGGTAATTTTGTGTTTTCTAAAGAGAAACCCCAAGAGAAGTTTAAGAGCGAAATCAAACATGCTTATTTGACTGTATATTCAGTAGGTTATACGGTTGATGGTCAAACAACGCCGCCTTCTGTTCGTAAATGGTACTACAACAATACACAAATGTCCTGCTATTCCCACTCATTTAAATGCTTTTTTAAAAAGTTTTCTTCTGCCATAGATTATATAAATCTTCTTGTACTCAAAGTGTGTTATATTTTACAGTAGATTAGACAAACAAACAAAGCTCTGTATCGGAGCGAACTGCTGCACACTTTACAACTACAGTTCAGGTTATCATTTAAAATGTTTTCAGGTTTTTTTGGGCCTTGAGCATCATCATCATAATCAGCCTGTTCACTTTCCCTCCCCTCCCCCCCTGCTGTCCCCCGCTCTGCTCTCCACCTGCCTGTCATCGGTTTGATTCCCAACAGTGTTTCCATCATTGTCTGGTTTTGAATGCACGTTTAAGCTCCCAACAGAGTCTGAATCTTTCGAACAGGCTCCACACAGTTTTGGGTCCTGTCTAACACCCTGAGTCTGTTTGAAGAACTCACCACACACTCTACAAACAGATGCTTTTTTAGATGGCACAGCACACAAAAACAACAGAAAAAGGAAAACCAGACGAGGCAGAGGGAGGAGGTAAGCGCCCCTGGACTACCACCTACTGACACGCAAATTCCGCTGAACCCAAATGAAGAGAGAGTAACCAACATTTCAGGTACACCTCTTTCCCCTGACTGTCTACAAATTCTATCTAAAGGCCTTTCATATGCCCCCACTAACAACACAAACCAATTTCAGACGAAAGTCGACCTGTATAGATTTTACCGAAATCTACATCTGAAGGCCTGGTATCACAATAAACATGCTAGGAGACAATACACAGATGAAGCCCTCAGGCAACTGGACAACACACAATATTATGCCCATCAGCTTCCCGTTGAATCGATCAACTATCAAACTATTTTGGACAATGCTTTTGAAAGGAATTGGATCACTAACTGTGAACGGGACTTCCTTCACCCTTAAAACTCCAGATTATCTATTTTTATTTACTCTTCAAAATCCATAAACACTTTAACTCTCCTCCAGGTAGACACATCATCAGTGGAGAAAGAAGGAAGAGCTATCAAAGAACATCCATGATCATGCTTTGGGGTTTCCTGGTTTGATGGTTGATGTGATCAATCATCTCCTTCAATTTTGTATCACAGGTGCTAATTGTATAGCTATCAAGGTTGCTAATCTCCTCTAAGAAATAGGGTGGATTAGGCCAGCAACTGTTCTTGCAGTGCTGCTTGGTCTAATTCAAAAGAAGTCTTAACTACTGGCTCACATAGGGTCTTGGCACACATTTTAAAATGGAACCCCAGTGACTCATAATTACTGTTAACGAAGCTGCTAAGCTGAACAAAGGTAAGTCAACAGGAGAGAAATATCATCTTGATTTTAAATCTTGTCGTGGTTTACTCTATCCTGGAAGCTACTCGCACCTCTCCAATTATGTTGGTGCTTTGAAGGCCTGACACGAGTCAATGTTGGGGTTTTGATGAGCTCACACGCACACAACATTTATGTTGATAAACAAAACAAACAACTACTATTGGACTTACAAAATAATCATAGGAGACTAAAACTCACTGTGTATTTTGAAATAATAAAAAGTGATAACATTTGAGACCAGAACATAGAAAGGAACGTTCATGAGCAACAGTTGTGACAGATGATTTAATATGTTTCAATCAATCACTATTTGATATCATGTTCAACATTTACCTAGAGTTCCTCCATCGCAAACAGGTATGATTCCAGCTGTTTACTAGAATGTCTGCTCTGGAGTCTCCTTCACTGCTGTAAGGAACATGGATGTGGGATTCCTTTCAATAGAACTATCATTCATTTCTTCAGTTGACACTGGTGAATCAGGGATTTTTTCTGCCAAGTTTGGTCCAACATTCACAAAATAAAATAATAAAATTAAAGCTATTTGCCACCTCTTCCATATTATAATTTTCTTTACCATCATCAATAAAATACAGAGGATAGCTTATTTGTTTAGAATTACATTATTCTAAATTTCACATTATTTTATTATAATCTATTATTTTACTTTAGTAGTCCTACCTGCATCTCCTCAAAATATTAGTTAAATTGTTCAAATATTTTTTGTATTTATTTTCTGCCTCTTCAGTTCTCTCGCAAAACAATATATTAGCACCTTTATGGTTGGCAAAGACTGTTACTTTAAAAAAGAAATGTTTTTAAAAAATTACACAACCTCCTTTCAATCACTGCTGTATATACACAAAATGTCAGGAGGTCTACACTGTTTATGTACAGGTGGGCACATCTATCTATTTCATCTATTTTATCCTTGTACAGGTTATGTACATTATTTTTATAAGTCTATGTTTTGATTGCACAGTTTTAATTTTGAGTGGGGCTTCTATAAACCTTTATCCTGGTTAATATTTATGTATGGAAGGGTGGACAACAGTTGTTGTTTTGATGTAGAAATTGTTCCATGTTGTGCATGTCTTTGTAAACTGCTACAGGATGCTTTTATTTCCCCTGAGATCAGTAAAGGATCCATCTATCTCCTGTATCTATATCTTCTATAGCCGGTGTAGCAGCAGACAGAAGTGAGGAC
Source organism: Labrus bergylta (assembly GCF_963930695.1). Taxonomy (NCBI): domain Eukaryota; kingdom Metazoa; phylum Chordata; class Actinopteri; order Labriformes; family Labridae; genus Labrus; species Labrus bergylta. The sequence continues at coordinate 3,843,940 of NC_089215.1, read as the reverse complement.
TTTGGTGTACAGCTTGATGATCAGATCTGGTGCAAAGTTTTATACAATGCCAAAAAAGAAAATCACAAAATCAGTCAGATCAATCTTTATTTGCATAGCGCCAATTCATAACAAGTGTTATCTCGAGACACTTTATAAAAGCAGGTAAAAGACCTTACTCATTGTTATATTACAAAGACCCAGCGTTAGCCCATATAGCACTTAGCAACATTTTGCAAAAAATACAGTGGGAAGAAAAATTCCCTTGAAACTTAATATGAGACGGTAAATAAATTCAAACAGAGATTGAGAAATGTATTGACATTACAACCATAATGGATACAAACATGTAATGTATTCTTGTTGTAAGCTTCATGTCTGTCCAAAGTCAAACATGTTCTGTATCATGCTGTGTGCCGCACGCCTTTCAATCCTGCATGTTTGGCTTCATGTACATACACCTACATTAACAATTTAGTACGATGAATGATTATCAATTCTTCCTCACGAGAGGTTGTCTGACCCATAAATGAGTCTGTGTCTGATGTATTGCAGGGAACCTTCCATGAGAATTTTGTTCTCCCTCTTGTATGTTTTTTTACCCATGTACTTTGTGTTTACGTTTTGAATGTTTTGTATGTGTTCATATGTGATTCAATGCTAATCCCATGATATCATATGAAATGTTATTAAACAATAAAAAAGACAAAGTAATCTACATATTAGCATAATAATAAGTAAATAAAACCGCAAGCGGTGATGAAGGGCCCTCGCACCCCTGTGCATGTCGGGGTGTGTTGCAACCGCGGGAGTGCAGCAGCAGTGGAACGTGGGCTAAGCAGCTGGCCGTGCAGTCCGATTTGTGTAAAAGTGGTACTATGGTATGCTGAAATAGGCAGCGTAATGAAGATCACAGAACATTTTGACGTAGAGCAGTTCAGGCTGGCACTGTCATGATAGCTATGAAATATGGAGCAAATTGAGCATTGTGTAGTACTTATTCCTTGCAGTAGGAGGCGCTATGGTTAAAGTTGACTATTGTCATGTCAGTGTGTTCAGAGGCCAACCCTGATCATACCTGTGTAATTTGAGGCAGATCAGACAAAGTATATGAGAGTTACAACCACTTCCTGTTTGACGGCGAATGATGCATCCATATGGCGAGATCATTGGATGTAGGTGTTTGAGCTTGAAAGTGTTATATGGCCAAGGTGTTCGCATGGTCCACACCAATTCTGAGTGGGAAATGAGCTACCTTGTAGCAATGGCTAATGCTAACTGAGATGCAGTAACTTCCTGTTGTCAACAGGTGGCGCTGTGACAAAGCAAGAAATTTCAATCATGGATGTGTTCAGGGCGGGCTCTGTATCATGTATGAGACATTTTAATATGATTGAACACTGCATGGCAGAGATATAAGCATTTACTTTTTTGGCAAGTTGCCAAAATGCATATCAAACGTTGCACGCACACCACGGCCACGCCCTTTGACAAAATAACGTGCAGAGCACAACGGGATATGTTGAACGTGTCTAGAACACACTGACACTGAGTTTGCACCGATCAGATGAGCGCCCTCGGCCAAGATCCTTCAAATAGGAAGGCTGAAATCTGCGATTATTTGTGAAATTCAACTTTAATTTGTGGACTTCCTGTTGGGATTTTATGTCCGTCCTGACAAGCTTAATACGTGTAGCAATGTTCATGAATGTGCGTCAAAAAACCCTCTATGGGGAGGCCATTTTGAAAATTTGAAAAGGGCGCCACTGAAACCACCAAAATATCAAATGTATCGCGAGACCTGATGACCGTGGAAAGTTTGGTGAGTTTTTGCGCACGTTCAGGCCCTCAAAATCGCGTTTAAAATGGAGGAAGAAGAAAAATGATAATTCCTAGGGTTTCAAGAGGGCCCTACGCACTTGTCAGTGCTTCGTGCCCTAATAATAATGATCATGTCATGGTTTGTTTACAGTAAAATAAAGAGTAACCACTAAATGTTATCACTCTATCAATAAGAATTACAACGATGCACATTAAGCCTTTGCATATGAATAACAGACAGTGTAAATTTGTTGAAAATGAGTAATTTCAACACTCAATAACTGCTACTATTTTTTTTCACAGATCCACCGTTTGACCCCATCACATCTGTCATCATTCCAGTTTTCCGTTTTTATCTTTTTTAGAGATAGATCGTAGAGATGACCACAGTCTTCACCAATTCCAGTATTTCCACCATCGTTATTAGGCTCACCTCTCACCCAGTACCTTTAGGAAATCAATATGATAGAGATTTTTTCAGTTTGAAAAATAAAAAATAAAATAAAACGGCTTTTCTGCTTTTTTTCCTGTGATGTTGTTTGTTTAGTTGATGTGACTTTTAGCTCCTCTGACCTGATTTAACTAATACATGTTTGTTCTTCATGTAAGAAGTGTTTGAACTTTGATTTAGGAATGAATTATTTGGTAATTAAAAATAGCTGGTGATAGATCAGAACAGTGGTGTTTGTGCATGAATTAAACCTGAGGTCTAAACATTTACTGTGTGCCTTACGCTTGAGTCAGCGCAGTGCCGTCCGTCCATTTCCAGATGCCCTCGTTGTCACTGTCACTCAAACCAATCCAAGTGTGACTCACGATGTTGTCCGTGATGAATTCCTGTTGAAGGTAGAGAGCCTGTATTTATTTATTTAACTTTCATTCTATAATATTTTCAATTGTAAGATTAATCACTTGGAGAAAAACAATCATAGCAAAGATAAAGTGCAGAGGGGTCAGTAGAAGAAGACCTTTCTTTAGTAGTGATACAAAGTGTTGCTGTTTGTATACAAACTAAAGTATAAGCATCAAAGTTTTATTAAAGTGCTTTATGCAAAAACATTCATCAGGGATGTGATTCTTCCAGATTTATCTGGAATTCAGGATTTTACAACCTAAATTGAGATTAAAATATCAGTGAGTGCCCTCCAGCACAGGTGGACCATGACTGTGTGGTTTGACCGTGAGTAAATACCCACAGTTCATATCCGTACTTGTTGTGTAACGTGGTGTCCCCATGTACTTTAATACATTGGATTACATTTAACCATTAAAAAAGGTTAAATTGTGTTCTGAAAATACGATATTTATGTAGCTTTTTTTAAAGGTATTTATTTCTGTTTGAGCAAGGTAGTGCAAAATTGATTTAAGAAGTTTTGAGGCAAGTTGAGTCAATTGTATCTGTAAAGACAAAATTAAGAAATATGTCTCAGTGGGCTTTTTCTAAATTCATAGAACATCCTATTATTTACACCCCTGATTTTGATTGAAAAGAAAAACACCATAAAGAATGGTAAATGGACTTGAGCTTATATAGCGCTTTTCTAGTCTTCCAACTAATCAAGGCGCTTTTACACTGCATGTCACACCCACCCACTCAATTCACACCCTTTCACTCATTGATGGTAGTGGTCGCTATGTAGTATCATGTAGTAACTAATCTCATTCATACACCACCACCGAAGCAGCAGGGGTTAGCAGCTTGTCTTGCCCAAGGACACATCGGATATGTTGCCCAGCTGGGGATCTATCCTTCTGGTTGAGAGGCAACGACTCTACCAACTGAGCCACAGTCGCCCAAGAACACATGACCTGTTCTCCAAAACTGTCCACGACCACCAGATCTGCTCCTCTGAATCTGCAGTCTTGTCTGCTGTCTTGCCAAGTCTTAGTCCGGTCTGAGAAGAGATAACAGGAACATGAGAACGACTTCCATCCTGCAGGACAAGTTCTAGCTGTAACACACAACAAAAAACAAACATTGAAGAGCAGACAAAAAAGACAGTGGACAGACTTTTCTCATCATTGGGGGGTTTGTAGACGGACTAGGGACACATATTAGTGTTACAAAAACAATGGTGAAGTGTATTTTGTATAATATGTGACTTTAAAGGGAAAACTGACAGTCAAAATAGTTGGCAGAAGTGAGAGTAGGAGTGAACATATTCTCTGAATAATGAAACTGTGGTTTGGTCCTGACATCAATGCTAAAAGACAGTTGTGAGCAGTAACCACACAGGAAGATCACTCACTCTGGTTGACCAAACACTGAAGTCTTTGCAGCTCTTCAGTCATTTCAGTGAGGGTTGCATTCAACAGGTCTCTCTGTTCAGTCAGGGAGGACAGCTGGTTCTCTCTGTCCTGGAGATGCTCGGTAAGATTTGCTTCGATGGCAGACGAATGACGAGCTAAGTCGTGGCCTGAAATAAATCAAAGATGCATGTTTCTTTACATAAAAAAATACCACATGCATCCACACAGTCATCTCTGCGGTCTTGTCTGCTCTCTTCCCAAGTCTCAGTCTGGTTTGAGAAGAGATAACAGGAACGTGAGAACAACTTCCATCCTGCAAGACAAGTTTTCTCCGTAACACACGACAAACATCAAACATTGAATAGCAGACAACAAAGAAACATGCATAGACACACTGTCAAACTAATGTGGACACATGACTCCCATACCACCTCCTAATTTGGCCTGTGATCACCTCAATGTGTCCTGAATATGTTTTACACCTGTACTTATGGCTGTCCTTTTATGATCGGTTCACTCAGGACACGTTAATAACAGTTGTTAACATGATCTTTTAGTTTACTTTTATTCCAAGTCTTCGTCCCATCATGAGATCAAAATGTGAAATGAAGTGAAAGTCTTTCAAATGTAGATTCTATCACTTAGAGTCAGTGTCAACATTCAAAACATGACAGTCTGATATAAGCAGTATTTTTATATTAACCACTAATTACTAATGAGATATGATAAGATTTGATAGGTTAACAAGATTTATAAAACACAAAGTTAATGTTCTAAAGCAGTGGTTCTCAAACTATGGTACCCGTACCACCGGTGGTACGTGGGCTCCCTGTGGTGGTACACAAAGAAATCTCCACAATATGAAAAACAAACCCGTTCAGCATAAAGCAACATTTTTCTTTGTCGTACTCTTATCTGTCTTGTATCTATTGGATTGTATTTATATCAAACGTGTTTTCCCCTCTAAATTAATCTAGTTTTTGCAACAAACAACTTTAATCTGCTCAATTCATGCTCAGACATAAACAACAACAGGAGTACGCCTCGCATTTTGAAAAGTTCCACTTGATATTCCGTTATAGTTCAGTACTGAAATAACAGAATATCTGTTAATGTAGGCCTACATTGAGAGATATTCTGTTATTTATTGGAGTTCAGCACACAATCCGCAGCAAGCAGCTGTACATTAACATTTTTAAAACGGAGCCAGGAGAAGCTTCAGTTTGGATGCATGTACGGACAGCGGACCTTATCGCTCCCCCTCCCTCTCTCTCTCTCTCTCTCTGTAGCTCTGAAGCTGATGTGCTCTCTTGATGTCTTAACAATCCGTAGGAGTCGAGAGGGATTTTTTTTTTAAACGCAGTTTTGCTATGTTGAATGCAGAGATTTATAATAAAGCGGCGCTGTTTGCAGAGCCTGCGGAGCGCGCCTGCACTCTCTTGCGCGCTCTCTCTCTCCCCCGCTACCTCTCGCTCTCTCTCTCAGGCACGCAGCAATTTTATGAATAAATGAAAAATGAAATGAGAAGAGGTCGGAAATATACTTGGGCCCAGGTATCGTCTTTGTGTGGGAAACACTGGAGACTAAATATTTCCAAACAGGTTGTTGGTATAAAGTTGTCATTTTATTGTTCTGCTCTTTTGTGTGTGCAAGTTCTAACACTAGGCCTTAGTAGGCCTACAGTGTGGCTGCCAGCAGTCAATAATAAATAATATTCTTTTTATGAATTAATTTGCGTCTTGCATGAAATGTGTGTTGAAATAGGCCTACAGTGTATCTTAACATCTACCATAATGGTGGTACTTGGAGAGCCAAATATTTTCGGAGGTGGTACACAGTCTAAAAAGTTTGAGAACCACTGATCTAAAGAATTCACAGGGAACTGACTTTAAAAGTGGTTAGCAGAAGTGCGAGAAGATAACAGCGGCATATTCTCTAAATAAATACACTCAATACCCTCAATGCTAAAAGATAGTTGTGAGCAGTAACCACACAGGAAGATCACTCACTCTGCTTGACCAAACTCTGATGTCTTTGCAGCTCTTCAGTCATTTCAGTGAGGGTTGCATTCAGCAGGTCTCTCTGTTCAGTCAGGGAGGACAGCTGGTTCTCTCTGTCCTGGAGATTTGCTTCGATGGCAGATAAGCGAAGTTGAGCTAAGTCATGGCCTGAAATAAATCAAAGATGCATGTTTCTTTACATAAAGCAAAACTCATGAATCTACACAGTATTACTGACTGAAGTTTCTTTGTTTGAGTCATAAGCTCATGGCTCAGACAACTAACCAAAACAAGATCTTTCCTTTCTCCACCAGACTTAAAAAAAGTCATCCATGCATTTCTCTCTTCCAGACTATTTGAATATTTTAATGCTCTTTATACCAGCATCAGCAAATGTAACATCCAAAGAGTGCAATTCATTCATGACACTACTGCCAGACAGAGAGAAGTGACCACATTGAATCACATGCTGGCTTCCCTGGCTAGCTGTGAGTTTTAGAATTGTTTTAGAGATTGTATTGGCTGTTTTTAAAGCCTTTAATGGTCAGGCCTCATCCTATGATCTGCTAACTTCCTTTAAATAATAAGAATAAAAATAAACTTTATTTATATAGCACCTTTCCAAAACAAGGTTTGCAAGGTGCTTGACAGGATAAAACAACAAAGTCATAAGTGTTAATCATGGGAGAGAAATCACCATCAATATAAACAACAGTAAAGCATACAACACAGTATAAAACATAATAATAAGAACAATAAAAACAGATGGAGTGGGGGGGATAAAAATAAAGGATCACAGGAATGCTTGACTACAAAAGTGTGTTTTTAGAAGAGACATGAAAGAGGAAACAGTCTTGGCCATCCTAACGTCCTCTGTAAGGTTGTTCCAGAGTGTGGGGGCCCTAGTGGCAAACGCTCTGTCACCTTTTTTCTTTAATCAGAACTCTGGAAACACCAGGAGAGCAGCATTTGAGGACCTCAAAGTCAGTGATGGTACATGATGAGTTAAAAGGTCAGAAATATAACTTGGGGTCAAACTGTTGTGGGCTTTAAAAGTGATAAGTAAAATTTTAAAATCGACTCTAAAACTAACTGGCAGCCAGTACAAGGATACAAGGATTGGCGAGATGTGCTGCCGCCTCTTAAACCTGACAGCTCTCTGACATTCATAAGCAGGGCCCTATAGTTCCTAAACCCCCCAATTATTACACATTTAGTCAGAAATATACATATTGTATATATAATTTATTTTCACAACTTGATAAGGGCTTGATATGGAAGTGCATCAAAGTTTATTTTCAGGTCCAACATGGTGCTGTAACAATAAAGACATTCAAATGATTTAAAGAGACAATATTTAAAACTTATTTTTTATGTATCCCTCATTCTTTAAGGCTGAGAAGAAAGTTAAGAAAAATGTGGACAAAGGTACAGAAAAAGACGGGGAGAAGCCAAGACTGGGTTAATTTCTCTGAGCCAACAGCCAGAGAAAATAACACGTTTAACCTGATCTACAAAGATTTCTAAACAACCGACTCACAGTAGATGAAGAGGCCGATGATACCAGCCAGAAAGAAAAAACTCAGGGGCACCAGAAACCAATCAACAGCTCTGTGACATCTACTCTGTGAGCTCCTGGGACCTGAACACAGAAAGGAGCGTTCAGGAGCAACAGTTGTGACAGATAATTTAACACATTTCAATCAATCATTATTTGTATAGCGCCAATTCAAAAAGCAGGTAAAAGTTTCTGCACAACTCGGTCTAATCAAACACTCTTACCTCTCTGAGATGTTGAACGAGCTTTGAATTCAATATTTTCGTAGATGTCCTCCATCGCTCACAGGGATGATTCCAGCCGTTTACTAGAAGGTCGGCTGTGTTTGACCACTGAAAACTCCTTTAAGTATCAAGTTTGAGGGGTTTTTTTTACTTTTGAGGAAGTGACAAGTTTTAGAGGTTTTAGACTGTGAAGCCAATGAAGCGAGGTGAAAAGAGTACTAAATTATTCTACTCAAGTAAAAGTACTGTTACTTTAATAAAATGTTACTTAAGTACAAGTAAAAAGTAACTTGTTTAAAATGTACTTTTACATTAGCAGGCTACTGAAGCTTCTAACTGAATTTGTTTGGTTTGAAGTATTTATTTTCACACGTCAGATATGTGTTAAATTGCTGCAGATTATAACACCCAACTTCCTGATACGTCGGCTTCAAAATAAAAGCACATCATAGAGATGGGAATCAGGGACCTTTATTGTGAAAAGCTTTTCGGAATTAAATGTGTTTATCGCTCGGAGATTTCGCGGAGCTGCAGCGGAGCCGCTGTAGTGAGAAAGAGCATCCTCAGCCACTTCTTTACCCAAGAGTAAAAGTCACAGCCAACTTATTTGAATCATGTTGGACTTGAGACAATGAGACTTCAGTTTATACACACCTTCAGCAGGTAGACCTGCTGTAGTGGAGGCACCGAGCCAAGAAAAGGTTCTCTCTCTCTCTCTCTCTCTCTCTCCGTCTCTCTCTCCTCTCTCTCTCTCTCTCTCTCTCTCTCTCTCTCCGTCTCTCTCTCCTCTCTCTCTCCTCTCTCGCCCTCTCTCTCCCTCTCGCTCTCCTCTCTCTCTCTCTCTCCCTCTCTCTCTCCTCTCTCTCCCTCTCTCTCGCTCTCTCTCTCTCTCTCTCTCTGCCTCCCTGTCTCTCTCTCTCTGTCTCTCTCTCTCTCTCTGTCTGTCTCTCTCTGTCTCTCTCTCTCTCTCTCTCTGTCTCTCTGTCTCTCTCTCCTCTCTCTCCCTCTCTCTCGCTCTCTCTCTCCTCTCTCGATCTCTCTCTCTCTCTCTCTCTCTCTCCGTCTCTCTCTCTCTCTCTCTCCGTCTCTCTCTCTCTCTCTCCCTCTCTCTCTCTCCCTCTCTCTCTCCTCTCTCTCTCCTCTCTCTCCTTCTCCCTCTCTCTCTCCTCTCTCTCCCTCTCCTCTCTCTCTCTCTCTCTCCCTCTCTCTCTCCTCTCTCTCCCTCTCTCTCTCTCTCTCTCCCTCTCTCTCGCTCTCTCGCTCCTCTCTCGATCTCTCTCTGTCTCTCTCTCTCTCTGTCTCTCTCTCTCTGTCTGCCTCCCTGTCTCTCTCTCTCTCTCTTCTCTCATCTGTCTCTCGTCGCTCCGGTGCAATGAAGGAAAATCATTCATAGCAGGCTTTAGGTCTTTTTACTCAGTAACGGATTTGATTTAAAATGTAGCGAATTCCAATACTTAACAGAAAACCTAGAGTAAGGTCATGTTCTTTGACTTCTCCAGTGCCTTCAACACCATCCAGCCTGCACTGCTCAGGGGGAAGCTAGAGAGGGCGGGAGTAGACTGTCACGCGGCTGCATGGACAACGGACTACCTCACCAACAGACCACAGTACGTGAGGCTTCAGGACTGTGAGTCTGACATGGTGGTCTGCAGCACAGGGGCCCCGAAGGGGACAGTTCTCTCCTCTTTTCTCTTCACCCTGTACACCTCGGACTTCTGCTACAACTCTGGGAGCTGCCACCTACAGAAGTTCTCCGATGACACAGCCATCGTGGGGTGTGTGTCTAAGGGGAGCGAACAGGAGTACAGGCAGGTCATCATGGACTTTGTCGACTGGAGTGAGCTCAACCACCTTCAGCTCAGCGCCAGCAAGACAAAGGAGATGGTGATTGACTTCCGCAGGAATCGGTGAACATCCAGGGCTTGGACATCGAGAGGGTGGAGACGTACAAATACCTGGGTGTTCCCCTCAACAATAAACTGGACTGGTCACACAACACCGACGTCCTGTACAAGAAGGGCCAATGTCGACTTCACCTGCTGAGACGACTGAGGTCCTTTGGAGTGTGCAGGACTCTGCTACGGACTTTTTATGACACTGTGGTGGCGTCTGCACTTTTCTATGCAGTGGTCTGCTGGGGAGGAGGGAGCACGGAGAGAGACAGAAAGAGACTGAACAGACTGGTCTTGGACTGTCCTCTGGACTCTGTAGAGGAGGTGGGTGAGAGGAGGATGTTAGTGAAGCTGACATCCATCATGGACAGCCCCTCTCACTCCCTGCATGACACTGTGGGGGCCCTGAGCAGCTCCTTCAGCAGCAGACTCAGACACCCACCCTGCAAGACAGAGCGCTACCGCAGGTCATCTGCCGTCAGACTGTTTAATTGGACTCTCTAACAACATCACCACCTCATGCTACACACTGTGTGTGTGTGTTTTTTTTTTAAGAACAATCCTTTAGTTACTGTGTAATTTTACATTGTTGTATTTTTTATTTAAATTATGTAAATATGTTTAATTTGATTTTAACTTCTATTTTCATTTTAATAAGTATATTCCCGTCCCCTGTTTTCTGGAGCTGCTGTAATGCACAAATTTCCGCCACGGGGGATCAATAAAGTTTATCTTCAACTTTAGCTTTATCTTTAAAAGTACAGATTTTAAAACGACTTAAAAAGTAGTAGGCCTACTAGTCGGTAATTTTGTGTTTTCTAAAGAGAAACCCCAAGAGAAGTTTAAGAGTGAAATCAAACATGCTTATTTGACTGTATATTCAGTAGGTTATACGGTTGATGGTCAAACAACGCCGCCTTCTGTTCGTAAATGGTACTACAACAATACACAAATGTCCTGCTATTCCCACTCATTTAAATGCTTTTTTAAAAAGTTTTCTTCTGCCATAGATTATATAAATCTTCTTGTACTCAAAGTGTGTTATATTTTACAGTAGATTAGACACACAAACAAAACTCTGTATCGGAGAGAACTGCTGCACACTTTACAACTACAGTTCAGGTTATCATTTAAAATGTTTTCAGGTTTTTCTGGGCCTTGAGCATCATCATCATCATCAGCCTGTTCACTTCCCCCCCCCCCCCCCCCGCTGTCCCCCGCTGTCCCCCGCTCTGCTCTCCACCTGCCTGTCATCGGTTTGATTCCCAACAGTGTTTCCATCATTGTCTGGTTTTGAATGCACGTTTAAGCTCCCAACAGAGTCTGAATCTTTCGAACAGGCTCCACACAGTTTTGGGTCCTGTCTAACACCCTGAGTCTGTTTGAAGAACTCACCACACACTCTACAAACAGATGCTTTTTTAGATGGCACAGCACACAAAAACAACAGAAAAAGGAAAACCAGACGAGGCAGAGGGAGGAGGTAAGCGCCCCTGGACTACCACCTACTGACACGCAAATTCCCGCTGAACCCAAATGAAGAGAGAGTAACCAACATTTCAGGTACACCTCTTTCCCCTGACTGTCTACAAATTCTATCTATCTATCTATATGCCCCCACTAACAACACAAACCAATTTCAGACGAAAGTCGACCTGTATAGATTTTACCGAAATCTACATCTGAAGGCCTGGTATCACAATAAACACGCTAGGAGACAATACACAGATGAAGCCCTCAGGCAACTGGACGACACACAATATTATGCCCATCAGCTTCCCGTTGAATCGATCAAAAAATTACTGAAAACTATTTTGGACAATGCTTTTGAAAGGAATTGGATCACTAACTGTGAACGGGACTTCCTTCACCCTTAAAACTCCAGATTATCTTATTTTTATTTACTCTTCAAAATCCATAAACACTTTAACTCTCCTCCAGGTAGACACATCATCAGTGGAGAAAGAAGGAAGAGCTATCAAAGAACATCCATGATCATGCTTTGGGGTTTCCTGGTTTGATGGTTGATGTGATCAATCAGCTCCTTCAATTTTTTATCACAGGTGCTAATTGTATAGCTATTAAGGTTGTTAATCTCCTCTAAGAAATAGGGTGGATTAGGCCAGCAACTGTTCTTGCAGTGCTGCTTGGTCTGATTCAAAAGGAGTCTTACTTGCTACTGGCTCACATAGGGTCTTGGCACACATTTTAAAATGGAACCCCAGTGACTCATAATTACTGTTAACGAAGCTGCTAAGCTGAACAAAGGTAAGTCAACAGGAGAGAAATATCATCTTGATTTTAAATCTTGTCGTGGTTTACTCTATCCTGGAAGCTACTCGCACCTCTCAGACAACTGGATACTTTGGTGTTGGTTCAAGTCTCAACTGGACAAATGGCTTAATTGTTGCCTCAAACAACATAGAGCACAAAATTGAAGTATGCTTTGCATGAAATGATAAGTAAGTTTTCAAAAGAAAAAATTAGACATAATTACTTCAGTATTAAAATTCTGGATTACTGTGCTAAAACCATAGACTGTAAATATTACTGGACGAACCTTGACCCGTCTGTGACATAGGCAGAAAATGAGTCCAATCGACGGCCGCATCCATATTGGATTTGCAGTCTCAACCTAACTTCGGATCAACCTAACGACAGCAGTAAGGCGGGACCGGCGGGACTTAGCTCCGCCCATTCAGCTCGATGTTAGCGGTCCACTTCACAGCATAGCTAACAGCTAGGCTGCTATCATCAACTATTCCTGCTCGTCCTGAGAAAACTCTCCAAACAGTAAGTTAACATTTAACTTTTATACAACACAGTTAAAACAAATTATATTCAACCCAAATATTTAATTAAAGTCTTAAAACTACACTTTTTTAAATATACAATCATGGTTATTAGTTATTTGTCAGAGCAGTTAGACTTTGTCGTTGTTAGCAGAGCAATACATTAACAAAGTTTTATCCATAGACTGTAAATAAATATGAGACATCCAGAAGAAATCAATATTACAAAGCATACAGTTCATGTTACTGTTCTGACAAAAAGAGGAATGTCTGTGTCTTATATTTACTGATGTCAACAGCGATGAGGTGAAGATGACAATTGAAAAATAATTATTTAGTATTTATTATAAGACATTTGTTTTCTAGTGAACCCCGTGAAGTCATGGAGTCTGTGGACAGTGTCAGCTTCACACCAAAAACTAAGTATTAGAAAAAATAGTGTTTAAGACTGGTATCTATTATGATGAGTTGCAGCTACCTTGTTCAATATTATTCCTGCAGATGTGGCTCATAACAAAAAAACACCCTGAGCTGTCACATGTAGTTAACTGTACATTTTGTGTTGTCTGAGGCATTAATTGAACACCTTTGTATTTCTCCTATAGACACAGTGTGGATTATTGGTGACTGGTCCGTCGAGGTGCCCAGAGAGCTGCAGAGACAGAGGAAGAAACCTGAGCCTCAACAACATCTGTATTTGTTGGTTCTTCTGGGGTGGACTTCAGTTGCTTCTCTTCAACAGCTCGCTGTGAGGGAGGTCTCCCCCGGATGGCCTGAGTGATGACACCCACAGGCTGAGAGCTGAGACGGGTTTTAAGCCTCTTGACAAACTGTTACACCGCGCCCACCTGTCAAGCTGGTCAGCTACACACCTTATTGTGAATAACTCTTATCCTTCATCAAATCAAAACTGATGAGTCATCAAAACATTCACCCCCCCGTACAGTGTGTGTCCATCGAGACATGAGCTAATCACACCTATTTGTTTGTTTTGTTTTTTTAATGATGTTTTTCAGATTAAATAAATATTTCTATAGAAATGCACTCCTTTATGTCTACTTATGAGTATACATTTCAGATTTGAAATGACAAGACTAAAATGTGCATTAATGCTCAACTCAATAGCTTAGGGAAGGAAGTCTACTTTTACACAACTTCTTATTCTTTTGATAAATACTAATGTAGTTCATTTCTGAAAGTGGGATGGAACAGAGTCATTGCAAAAATATGCCCTTAAACACGGCCCCATTTTTAAATCAAGATACATGGAGAGTAAATAAGATCAATAACTTGTGAATAAAAACACAGTTAAAAATGATTTAGAAATGTAGTCTTCCCAGATCAATATCACATAATATCAACTTCTCCCATCTAAACTGGACAAAGGGTTTTAAAATGGGAAGAAAATGGTTTGATTACAAGTTGTTTGGAGGAGATCTATTTTTATTTGAACATGCTCAGTACATGGCTGTATTCTTCAAACTATTTCTTATACTTTATATCTATGTGCTTTATATCTTATTTTCATTACATATGTTATTTATATTTTATATTTCTACTGCTATATTCTGTGTATGAGTTCAGTGAAAATTAATATGGTTATTAATATAGTTCTTAATGGTTACAGATGCTCTTACAAAGTGCTTTTTTTTTTTAATTTGTTAACAGTTTGTACAAATCTTAAGACACTACATCAACCATGTAACATTAATGTCATCCTCTATAACCTACACAGCATATTAGGTTCAGTTCAGTTTATGTTACTGACGGATAATTACTACACAAAGTTTGTTTTTTAATGTCCACATTTATGTGGAGTATAACATTCATCATAACGTCAGATAACCATATTTACAGTCTGTGGTTAACCACCGAGGTGAACCTTTAGCTTCTAACATCACACAAACTCATTATTTTCAACATCTTAACAACAAACATTTCTAAACCATTGACTGTAAATAATGAGCTACACAGTTAGTCGACTGGTTTACAAGCTAACGCTAAACAAGCTAGGTCCGTAAATATAAATACCGACACACAAGTATACAGTAAATATAACACTACTATATCACTTACCGAAAAAAACTGAAGCATCAACTTGTTGGATGGTCTGTTAACCGCACAGCAAGCCATGTATGTTGTCAGATATGTGTTAAACAAACTCTCCAAACGAAGTAAAAAAGAGGAGAAATCAGACAGATCAAGCTGTTAGCCTCCTGACCTGCTGACCTCCTGACCTCCTGACCTGCTGACCTGACAGACAGATGCAGCGGCATAGTCGTTTTCCTTAATAGAATAAAATCCAATGAGTTATAAAAAAATTCACCCCCCCCCCCACAGTGTGAGAAGAAGGGGCCGTCAACTTCTCAGATATATCTCGTTTTTTGAACCAAGCTGTAAACATGTTGATTCCTGTGGTAAAAACGGGCTTTTTTGGCTGTGGGCTTATGGCACTTCCGGCGCTTCTGCAGCCAGCCTCAAGCGGAACCTTGAGGAACTGCAGTTTTTTGTACTTCCGCATAGGCTTCATTTTTCGAGACCGGAGGTTGCCCCTTGTCTAAAACAATGCGATTAAGCGGGTTTACTAGGTGACTCACACGGAGAACCAATTATGTTGGTGCTTTGAAGGCCTGACACGAGTCAATGATAATGTTGGGGTTTTGATGAGCTCACACGCACACAACATTTATGTTGATAAACAAAACAAACAACTACTATTGGACTTACAAAAGAATCATAGGAGACTAAAACTCACTGTGTATTTTGAAATAATAAAAAGTGATAACATTTGAGACCAGAACATAGAAAGCAATGTTCATGAGCAACAGTTGTGACAGATGATTTAATATGTTTCAATCAATCACTATTTGATATCATATTCAACATTTACCTAGAGTTCCTCCATCGCAAACAGGTATGATTCCAGCTGTTTACTAGAATGTCTGCTCTGGAGTCTCCTTCACTGCTGTAAGGAACATGGATGTGGGATTCCTTTCAATAGAACTATCATTCATTTCTTCAGTTGACACTGGTGAATCAGGGATTTTTTCTGCCAAGTTTGGTCCAACATTCACAAAATAAAATAATAAAATTAAAGCTATTTGCCACCTCTTCCATATTATAATTTTCTTTACCATCATCAATAAAATACAGAGGATTGCTTATTTGTTTAGAACCATTTCTAATAATACTGTTTAATATATCCCATATTCCTTTCACATTATTTTATTATAATCTATTATTTTACTTTAGTAGTCCTACCTGCATCTCCTCAAAATGTTAATTAAATTGTTCATGTATTTTTTGTATTTATTTTCTGCCTCTTCAGTTCTCTCGCAAAAACAATATATTAGCACCTTTATGGTTGGCAAAGACTGTTACTTTAAAAAAGAAATGTTTTTAAAAAATTACACAACCTCCTTTCAATCACTGCTGTATATACACAAAATGTCAGGAGGTCTACACTGTTTATGTACAGGTGGGCATATCTATCTATTTCATCTATTTTATCCTTGTACAGGTTATGTACATTATTTTTATAAGTCTATGTTTTGATTGCACAGTTTTAATTTTGAGTGGGGCTTCTATAAACCTTTATCCTGGTTAATATTTATGTATGGAAGGGTGGACAACAGTTGTTGTTTTGATGTAGAAATTGTTCCATGTTGTGCATGTCTTTGTAAACTGCTACAGGATGCTTTTATTTCCCCTGAGATCAGTAAAGGATCCATCTATCTCCTGTATCTATATCTTCTATAGCCGGTGTAGCAGCAGACAGAAATGAGGACTTTGGTGTACAGCTTGATGATCAGATCTGGCGCAAAGTTTTACACAATGCCAAAAAAAATCACTAGATCAGTCAGATCAATCTTTATTTGCATAGCGCCAATTCATAACAAGTGTTAGCTCGAGACACTTTACAAAAGCAGGTAAAAGACCTTACTCATTGCTATGTTACAAAGACCCAGCGTTAGCCCATATAGCACTTAGCAACATTTAGCAAAAATGTTGAAGAAAAATTCCCCTGAAACCCAATAGGAGATAGTAAATAAATTCAAACAGAGATTGAGAAATGTCTTGACATTACAACCATAATGGATACAAACATGTAATGTATTCTTGGTGTAAGCTTCATGTCTGTTCAAAGTCAAACATATTCTGTATCATGCTGTGTGCAGCACGCCTTTCAATCCTGCATGTTTGGCTTGATGTACATCCACCCACATTAACAATTTAGTACGATGAATGATTATCAATTCTTCCTCACGAGAGGTTGTCTGACCCATAAATGAGTCTGTGTCTGATGTATTGCAGGGAACCTTCCATGAGTTTGTAAAATCAATAGATGTAGGAATAGACTGAGCCTTTATGCTTCATTTAATTTTGTTCTCCCTCTTGTATGTTTTTTTACCCATGTACTTTGTGTTACGTTTTGAATGTTTTGTATGTGTTCATATGTGATTCAATGCTAATCCCATGATATCATATGAAATGTTATTAAACAATAAAAAAGATAAAGTAATCTACATATTAGCATAACTAATAATAAGTAATAATAATTATTATGTCATGGTTTGTTTACAGTAAAATAAAGAGTAACCACTAAATGTTATCACTCTATCCTTAAGAATTACAACGACGCACATTAAGCCTTTGCATATGAATAACAGACAGTGTAAATGAGTTGAAAATTGGTAATTTCAACACTCAATAACTGCTACTATTTTTTTTTCACAGATCCACCGTTTGACCCCATCACATCTTTCATCATTCCAGTTTTCCTCTTTTTTCTTGCCATCATAGAGATGAGCAC
The DNA here is from genome assembly GCF_963930695.1 of Labrus bergylta. Lineage (NCBI taxonomy): Eukaryota > Metazoa > Chordata > Actinopteri > Labriformes > Labridae > Labrus > Labrus bergylta. The sequence goes on along the minus strand of NC_089215.1, from coordinate 3,826,611 downwards.
AGTCTTCGCCAGGATTTCCACCATTGTTATTAGGCTCACCGCTCTTCCAGTACCTTTAAGAAATCAACATGATAGGGATTTTTTCAGTTTGAAAAATAACAAATAAAATTAAAACCGCAAGCGGTGATGACCCTCGCACCCCTGTGCACGTCGGGGTGTGTCGCGACCGCGGGAGTGCAGCAGCAGCGGAACGTGGCTAAGCAGCTGGCCGTGCAGTCCGATTTGTGTAAAAGTGGTACTATGGTATGCTGAAATAGGCAACTTAATGAAGAACACATACAATTTTGACGTAGAGCAGTTATGGCTGGCACTGTCATGATAGTTATGAAATGTGGAGGAAATTGAGCATTGTATATAGGATGTAGTACTTACTCGTTGCAGTAGGGGGCGCTATGGTTACAATTTATTATCGCTATGTGACTGTGTTCAGAGGCCAATCCTGATTATGCATGTGAAATTTGGAGCAAATCTGACATTGTATATGGGAGGTAGTACTTATACTTTGCAGTAGGGGGCGCTATGGTTAAACTTTATTATTGTTTTAGCATGGTGTTCAGAAGCCAACCCTGATTATACCTGTGAAAATTTGAGCAGATCAGACAAAGTATATGAGATGTAGTACAGTGTCTTTCCAGTATGGGGCGCTATGTCAGTGGCCCAATTGTATTAGGTTAGATGTGAGCAGGCCAGTACTGAGATCATTCAAGTGAAATTTGAATAAAATGTGACATTTTATATGGGAGGTAGTACTTAGCCCTTGCAGTAGGGGGCGCTTTGGTTGAAGTTGACTATTGTTATGTCAATCTGTTCAGAGGCCAACCCTGATCATACATGTGAAATTTCAATCAGATCAGACAAAGTATATAGGATGTAGTACTTAGTACTTGCATTAGGGGGCGCTATGGTTGAAGTTGACTATTGTTATGTCAGTGTGTTCAGAGGCCAACCCTGATCATACCTGTGTAATTTGAGGCAGATCAGACAAAGTATATGAGAGTTACAGCCACTTCCTGTTTGATGGCGAATGATGCATCCGTATGACGAGATCATTGGACGTAGGTGTTTGAGCTTGAAAGTGTTGTATGGCCAAGGTGTTCGCATGGTCCCCACCAATTTTGAGCGGGAAATGAGCTAGCTTGTGGCAATGGCTAATGCTAATTGAGAAGCAGTAACTTCCTGTTGTCAACAGGTGGCGCTGTAACTAAGCAAAAAATGTAAATCTTGGATGTGTTCAGGGTGGGCCCCGTCTCAAAACTGCATGGCAAAGATATACCTAAGCATTAATTTTTTGGGCAAGTTGCCAAAATGCACATCAAACTTTGAATGCACGCCACGGCCTCGCCCTTTGACGAAATAACATGCAGAGCACAACAGGATATGTTGATCACTAGAACACACTGACACTAAGTTTGCATCCAACGGCTGAATGCTTTCGGACTAGCTTTATTTTTCGCTTCTGCCAGTCTTTATTTTTATACATCTGTTTATGTATTTTAGTTTTACTTAAACTGTATTTCCGTTTTCTTTTCTTTCTTCAAAAACAACATTTTATCCATATTTCAACACAATATGCACAGAAATATAAATAAACTTATACTTGTCATTAATTACATGCAAAAATTCTCAAAACTACAAAATAAACATTTCTGTGTGTTATTATTCTTTTCACAAATATAAAATAATTTGGTTCTGCTACTTAAGAGCTTCTTATCAATGCAATACATTTGCAAACAGGTTTATGTACTTTACTATGTTTCCTTTCCTGCTACCGAGCACACTAAGCTGTCTCACTTGGAGGTTACGCCTCCTTGTGGAACAAATTGGAACCACACTCTAAATTAAAATATTTCAATCATGGATAGTCACCACAAGATGGCAGCATTGCCTTAATTTCAGACAGGCTCTGTATCATGCATGAGAAATTTTGAACTACCTTGACTTGAGAGCGTTATTAGCCCCTCTTCCCGATATGATAGCATGTCATGTTTGGTACCAATGGATGCAGTATTCGTGCAGGTTCATTTGATACTGTATTTATTTATTTTTATAAGTTTAGCTAGTTAGCCGTTAGCTAGCTAGAGTAACAGCCACTTCCTGTTTATGGCGACTTGATTTGTGGACTTCCTGTTGGATTTTGAGCAAGATGGATAAGCATCAAATGTTTGACTTTACCACCAGGATTATATGAATGAAGTTCCGGGACTGAAAGACTAGGTTAAGCCCGTGAAAAAACTACTTCCTGTTTGATGGCGACAGCGCGTCCGTATGGCGATAGCGTTGGACGTAGGCGTTTGAGCTTGAAAGTCTTGTATGGCCAAGGTGTTCGCATGGTCCACGCCAATTTTGAGGGGGAATTGAGCTACCGTGTAGCAATGACTAATGCTAATTGAGTAGAAGTAACTTCCTGTTGTCAACAGGTGGCACTGTGACTTATCCAAAAGGTTCAAACATGGATGTGTTCAGGGCGGGCTCTGTATCATGTATAACAAATTTGGATATGATTGAACCATGCATGGCAGAGATATAGGCATTTACTTTTTTGGCAAGTTGCCAAAATGCATATCAAACTTTACACGCACACCATGGCCACACCCTTTGACGAAATAACGTGCAGAGCACAACGGGATATGTTGAACGTGTCTAGAACACACTGACACTGAGTTTGCGCCGATCGGATGAGTGCCCTCGGCCAAGATCCTTCAAATAGGAAGGCTGAAATCGCGATTTTGGGCCATTATTGTGAAATTCAACTTTCATTTGTGGACTTCCTAAATCCAAGAGGATTTTATGTCCGTCCTGACAAGCTTAATATGCGTAACAATTTTCATGAATGTACGTGAAAAAACCCTCTATGGGGAGGCCATTCTGAAAATCTGAAGGGGACACCACTGAGCCATTAAGCCACGCCCACTTACTTAAACGATATGTTTGCTTTTAGTACAGAGGATTATATGTATGAAGTTTCGGGTCTGTATGACTATGTTAAGCCCGTGAAAAAACAACTTCCTGTTTGATGGCGAACAACGCGTCCGTAAGGGAACAGCTTTTCACGCAGGACTTTGTGCTTGTAAAGATCGTATGGTCAAGGTCTTTGGATGGTCAACAGCGATTTTGAGGGATATACAAGCAACTGTGTAGCAATGGCTAGTGCAAAGGAAACAGTGCTCAGACGGAGTGACCTCCTGTTGTCAACAGGTGGCGCTGAGAGTAATTAAAAAAATTAAATCATGGATGTGTTCAGGGCGGGCTCTTTGTCATGCATGAATTTTTTGGTGATGATTGAACACTGCATAGTAGCATTTACTGTTTTGGCGCAATGCGAAAAACGACATCAAACTTTGACATCACGCCACGGCCACGCCTTGTTTCGAAACCTCGTGATTTGAGCATGACTTTTATTCTTCAACTCTACTTTCATTTGACACCAAACTTGAATTGATCAGATAAACGCTCTCGGGCGGATGCTTTCAAACAGGTACCCTGTAAACTGTAAAAATATGGACTTTTTAGACATTCAAAAAATCATAGCGGACTTCCTGTTCAAATTAGACAATGACATCCACTGACTTTTTTGTAGGTCTCGGCCTGCTCTAACATGTAAAAAGAATTCATTATGTAGGTAAAAAAAACTATTCGTAAAAGGGGGCGCCGTCAAGCTCATTTGCAAACTTCGTTCATGAAAATGCCAAAATATCAAAATTTTCGCCGGACCCAATGACCGTGCAAATTTTGTTGAGTTTTTGGGCACGTTCAGGCCCTCAAGAGTGGCCACAAAGTGGCGGAATAAAAATAATAATCATTTGTCAGTGCTTCGGGCCCTAATAAAATGGCTTTTCTGCTTTTTTTCCTGTGATGTTGTTTGTTTAATTGTGATGACTTTTAGCTCCTCTGACCTGATTTAACTAATACATGTTTGTCCTTCATGTAAGAAGTGTTTGAACTTTGATTTAGGAATGAATTATTTGGTAATTATAAATAGCTGGTGATAGATCAGAACAGTGGTGTTTGTGCATGAATTAAACCTGAGGGCTAAACATTTACTGTGTGCCTTACGCTTGAGTCAGCGCAGTGCCGTCCGTCCATTTCCAGATGCCCTCGTTGTCACTGTCAGTCAAACCAATCCAAGTGTGACTCTTGCTGTAGTACGTGATGAATTCCTGTTGAAGGTAGAGAGCCTGTATTTATTTATTTAGCTTTTATTGTATAATATTTGCAATTGTAAGATTAATCCCTTGGAGAAAAACAATCATAGCAAAGATAAAGTGCAGAGGGGTCAGTAGAAGAAGACCTTTCTTTAGTAGTGATACAAAGTGTTGCTGTTTGTATACAAACTAAAGTATAAGCATCAAAGTTTTATTAAAGTGCTTTACGCAAAAACATTCATCAGGGATGTGATTCTTCCAGATTTATCTGGAATTCAGGATTTTACAACCTAAATTGAGATTAAAATATCAGTGAGTGCCCTCCAGCACAGGTGGACCATGACTGTGTGGTTTGACCGTGAGTAATACCCACAGTTCATATCCGTACTTGTTGTGTAACGTAGTGTCCCCATGTACTTTAATACATTGGATTACATTTAACCATTAAAAAAGGTTAAATTGTGTTCTGAAAATACGATATTTATGTAGCTTTTTTTAAAGGTATTTATTTCTGTTTGAGCAAGGTAGTGCAAACTTGATTTAAGAAGTTTTGAGGCAAGTTGAGTCAATTGTATCTATAAAGACAAAATTAAGAAATATGTCTCAGTGGGCTTTTTCTAAATTCATAGAACATCTTATTATTTACACCCCTGATTTTGATTGAAAAAAAAAAACACCATAAAGAATGGTAAATGGACTTAAGCTTATATAGCGCTTTTCTAGTCTTCCAACTACTCAAGGCGCTTTTACACTGCATGTCACACCCACCCACTCAATTCACACCCTTTCACTCATTGATGGTAGTGATCACTATGTAGTATCATGTAGTAACTAATTTCATTCATACACCACCACCGAAGCAGCGGGAGCAATTCAGGGTTAATTGTCTTGCCCAAGGACACATCGGACATGTTTCCCAGCTGGGGATCGAACCCTCGACCTTCTCGTTGAGAGGCAACGACTCTACCAACTGAGTCACAGTCGCCCAAGAATACATGACCTGTTCTTCAAAACTGTCCACGACCACCAGATCTGCTCCTCTGACTCTGCAGTCTTGTCTGCTGTCTTGCCAAGTCTTAGTCCGGTCTGAGAAGAGATAACAGGAACCAATGAACGACTTCCATCCTGCAGGACAAGTTCTAGCTGTAACACACAACAAAAAACAAACATTGAAGAGCAGACAAAAAAGACACATGTGCATGTAGAAACTGTCAAACGAAGGTAGACAGATGTGTCCAAGATAATCTCTTGGACACATTTGGCCTGAGAGATCAGATCTCAATGTGTCCTGGATGTGTTTACACCTGTACTCAAGGCTTTTCTTTTGTTATAAGATCCCTCAGAACACACGTTAACACCAGTTGTAAACAGGACCATGTAGTTATACCCTTAAATGGAGTCAAATTCATGATGAGATCATACCATGTGGAGCTCGAATATAATTATAAGTTGAACTGCATATAAAAAAGTTAAAAGTCTGTCAAATGCTGATAGTGTCACTTGGAATCAGTGTCCACATTTAAATGCACAGTATGAATAATCCGCTGACAGGGGGCTCTCAATCAAAATAATAACAAAAGATGACGTAGAAGTTCGCAGGGAATCATGGGAGTGATTACCTCTGCTACTACTAAAAGTGGAGCAGGCCATAGATGGTGTGGACAGACTTTTCTCATCATTGGGGGGTTTGTAGACGGACGAGGGACACATATTAGTGTTACAAAAACAATGGTGAAGTGTATTTTGTATAATATGTGACTTTAAAGGGAAAACCGACAGTCAAAATAGTTTGCAGAAGTGAGAGTAGGAGTGAACATATTCTCTGAATAATGAAACTGTGGTTTGGTCCTGACGTCAATGCTAAAAGATAGTTGTGAGTAGTAACCACATAGGAAGATCACTCACTCTGCTTGACCAAACACTGAAGTCTTTGCAGCACTTACACTAACTGCTGTACATTAACATTTTTAAAACAGAGCCAGGAGAAGCTTCAGTTTTGATGCATGTACGGACAGCGGACCTTATCGCTCCCCCTCCCTCTATCTCTCTCTCTGTAGCTCTGAAGCTGATGTGCTCTCTTTTGATGTCTTAACAATCCGTAGGAGTCGAGATGGATTTTTTTTTAAAAACGCAGTTTTGCTATGTTAAACGCAGAGATTTATAATAAAGCGGCGCTGTTTGCACGGAGCCTGCGGAGCACGCCTGCACTCTCTTGCGCGCTCTCTCTCTCCCCCGCTACCTCTCGCTCTCTCTCTCAGGCACACAGCAATTTTATGAATAAATGAAAAATGAAATGAGAAGAGGTCGGAAATATACTTGGGCAGAGGTATCATCTTTGTGTGGGAAACACTGGAGACTAAATATTTCCAAACAGGTTGTTGGTATAAAGTTGTCATTTTTATTGTTCTGCACTTTTGTGTGTGCAAGTTCTAACACTAGGCCTTATTAGGCCTACAGTGTGGCTGCCAGCAGTCAATAATAAATAATATTCTTTTTATGAATTAATTTACCTCTTGCATAAAATGTGTGTTGAAATAGGCCTACAGTGTATTTTAACATCTACCATAATGGTGGTACTTGGAGAGCCAAATATTTTCGGAGGTGGTACACAGTCTAAAAAGTTTGAGAACCACTGATCTAAAGAATTCACAGGGAACTGACTTTAAAAGTAGTTAGCAGAAGTGCGAGAAGATAACAGCGGCATATTCTCCAAATAAATACACTCAATACCCTCAATGCTAAAAGATAGTTGTGAGCAGTAACCACACAGGAAGATCACTCACTCTGGTTGAAAAAACACTGAAGTCTTTGCAGCTCTTCAGTCATTTCAGTGAGGGTTGCATTCAACAGGTCTCTCTGTTCAGTCAGGGAGGACAGCTGGTTCTCTCTGTCCTGGAGATTTGCTTCGATGGCAGATGAGCGAAGTTGAGCTAAGTTGTGGCCTGAAATAAATCAAAGATGCATGTTTCTTTACATAAAGCAAAACTCATGAATCTACACAGTATTACTGACAGAAGTTTCTTTTTTTGAGTCATGAGCTCATGGCTCAGACAACTAACCAAAACAAGATCTTTCCTTTCTCCACCGGACTTAGAAAAAGTCATCCATGCATTTCTCTCTTCCAGACTATTTGAATATTTTAATGCTCTTTATACCAGCATCAGCAAATGTAACATCCAAAGAGTGCAATTCATTCAAGACACTACTGCCAGACAGAGAGAAGTGACCACATTGAATCACATGCTGGCTTCCCTGGCTAGCTGTGAGTTTTAGAATTGTTTTAGAGATTGTATTGGCTGTTTTTAAAGCCTTTAATGGTCAGGCCTCATCCTATGATCTGCTAACTTCCTTTAAATAATAAGAATAAAAATAAACTTTATTTATATAGCACCTTTCCAAAACAAGGTTTGCAAGGTGCTTGACAGGATAAAACAACAAAGTCATAAGTGTTAATCATGGGAGAGAAATCACCATCAATATAAACAACAGTAAAGCATACAACACAGTATAAAACATAATAATAAGAACAATAAAAACAGATGGAGTAGGGGGGATAAAAATAAAGGATCACAGGAAGGCTTGACTACAAAAGTGTGTTTTTAGAAGAGACATGAAAGAGGACACAGTCTTGGCCATCCTAACGTCCTCTGTAAGGTTGTTCCAGAGTGTGGGGGCCCTAGTGGCAAACGCTCTGTCACCTTTTTTCTTTAATCAGAACTCTGGAACCACCAGGAGAGCAGCATTTGAGGACCTCAAAGTCAGTGATGGTACATGGTGAGTTAAAAGGTCAGAAATATAACTTGGGGTCAAACTGTTGTGGGCTTTAAAAGTGATAAGTAAAATTTTAAAATCGACTCTAAAACTAACTGGCAGCCAGTACAAGGATACAAGGATACAAGGATTGGCGAGATGTGCTGCCGCCTCTTAAACCTGACAGCTCTCTGACATTCATAAGCAGGGCCCTATAGTTCCTAAACCCCCCAATTATTACACATTTAGTCAGAAATATACATATTGTATATATAATTTATTTTCACAACTTGATAAGGGCTTGATATGGAAGTGCATCAAAGTTTATTTTCAGGTCCAACATGGTGCTGTAACAATAAAGACATTCAAATGATTTAAAGAGACAATATTTAAAACTTATTTTTTATGTATCCCTCATTCTTTAAGGCTGAGAAGAAAGTTAAGAAAAATGTGGACAAAGGTACAGAAAAAGACAGGGAGAAGCCAAGACTGGGTTAATTTCTCTGAGCCAACAGCCAGAGAAAATAACACGTTTAACCTGATCTACAAAGATTTCTAAACAACCGACTCACAGTAGATGGAGAAGCTGATGATACCAGTCAGAAAGAGAAAACCCAGGGGCAACAGAAACCAATCAACAGCTCTGTGACATCTCCTTTGTGAGCTCCTGGGACCTGAACACAGAAAGGAGCGTTCAGGAGCAACAGTTGTGACAGATAATTTAACACGTTTCAATCAATCATTATTTGTATAGCGCCAATTCAAAAAGCAGGTAAAAGTTTCTGCACAACTCGGTCTAATCAAACACTCTTACCTCTCTGAGATGTTGAACGAGCTTTGAATTCAATATGTTCGTAGATGTCCTCCATCGCTCACAGGGATGATTCCAACCGTTTACTAGAAGGTCGGCTGTGTTTGACCACTGAAAACTCCTTTAAGTATCAAGTTTGAGGTTTTGTTTTTACTTTTGAGGAACTGACAAGTTTTAGAGGTTTTACTCTGTGAAGCCAATGAAGCGAGGTGTAAAGAGAACTAAATTATTCTACTCAAGTAAAAGTACTGTTACTTTAATAAAATGTTACTTAAGTACAAGTAAAAAGTAACTTGTTTAAAATGTACTTTAAGTAAAAGTTACTTAGTTACTTTTTGTAACAATGCATCTTTCCTGTGTGCTAAAAGGACGAGAGGATTTTAAGTTTTTTGAATTAAAGGCAAATCTGTAAAAAGATTTATATTTTCATATATATATATATATATATATATATATATATATATATATATATATATATATATTCTACCCCATTGACAAAAACAAAATATAATTGGAATGGATGGAAAGGCTTATATGCTTATATATATAATCAGCTGTTTTATGAAGGGAAATGTTTAAACTATTTAAAAAAATACTAAAAGGGTCTGTGCCTCAATCATAAACAGTGTAAAGAGTATTTTAGTGTTTTTAGTTTTATTATTCTGAGGCTGCTTAGTCTCAAAGACAGCCTCAAATGCTGATTTAGCTGCAACTAAAATGAAAGATAATCCATGTATTGTTTTAAAATCAGCCTGTATGAGATTATATGAGATGTTTTAGTCTCTGTTTGTTTACCTATTAGCAGGCTACTGAAGCTTCTAACTGAATTTGTTTGGTTTGAAGTATTTATTTTCACACGTCAGATATGTGTTAATTGCTGCAGATTATAACACCCAACTTCCTGATACGTCGGCTTCAAAATAAAAGCACATCATAGAGATGGGAATAAGGGACTTTTATTGTGAAAAGCTTTTCGGAATTAAATGTGTTTATCGCTCGGAGATTTCGCGGAGCTGCAGCGGAGCCGCTGTAGTGAGAAAGAGCATCCTCAGCCACTTTACCCAAGAGTAAAAGTCACAGCCAACTTATTTGAATCATGTTGGACTTGAGACAATGACACTTCAGTTTATACACACCTTCAGCAGGTAGACCTGCTGTAGTGGAGGCACCGAGCCAAGAAAAGGTTCTCTCTCTCTCTCTCTCTCTCTCTCCGTCTCTCTCTCTCTCGCTCTCTCTCCTCTCTCTCTCTCCCTCTCCTCTCTCTCCCTCTCCTCTCTCTCGCTCCCTCTCTCTCTCTCTCCTCTCTCTCCCTCTCTCTCTCTCTCCTCTCTCGATCTCTCTCTCTCTCTCTCTCTCCGTCTCTCTGTCTCTCTCTCTCTCTCCTCTCTCTCCTTCTCCCTCTCTCTCTCCTCTCTCTCCCTCTCCTCTCTCTCTCCCTTTCTCTCTCCTCTCTCTCCCTCTCCTCTCTCGATCTCTCTCTGTCTCTCTCTCTCGCTCTCTCTCTCTCTCTCTGCCTCCCTGTCTCTCTCTCTCTGTCTCTCTCTCTCTGTCTGTCTCTCTCTGTCTCTCTCTCTCTCTCTCTCTCTCTGTCTCTCTCTCTCTGTCTCTCTCTCTCTGTCTCTCTCTCTCTCTCTCTCTGTCTCTCTCTCTCTCTCTGCCTCCCTGTCTCTCTCTCTCTCTCTTCTCTCATCTGTCTCTCGTCGCTCCGGTGCAATGAAGGAAAATCATTCATAGCAGGCTTTAGGTCTTTTTACTCAGTAACGGATTTGATTTAAAATGTAGCGAATTCCAATACTTAACAGAAAACCTAGAGTAAGGTCATGTTCTTTGACTTCTCCAGTGCCTTCAACACCATCCAGCCTGCACTGCTCAGGGGGAAGCTAGAGAGGGCGGGAGTAGACTGTCACGCGGCTGCATGGACAACGGACTACCTCACCAACAGACCACAGTACGTGAGGCTTCAGGACTGTGAGTCTGACATGGTGGTCTGCAGCACAGGGGCCCCGAAGGGGACAGTTCTCTCCTCTTTTCTCTTCACCCTGTACACCTCGGACTTCTGCTACAACTCTGGGAGCTGCCACCTGCAGAAGTTCTCCGATGACACAGCCATCGTGGGGGGTGTGTGTGTCTAAGGGGAGTGAACAGGAGTACAGGCAGGTCATCATGGACTTTGTCGACTGGAGTGAGCTCAACCACCTTCAGCTCAGCGCCAGCAAGACAAAGGAGATGGTGATTGACTTCCGCAGGAACCGGTGAACATCCAGGGCTTGGACATCGAGAGGGTGGAGACGTACAAATACCTGGGTGTTCACCTCAACAATAAACTGGACTGGTCACACAACACCGACGTCCTGTACAAGAAGGGCCAATGTCGACTTCACCTGCTGAGACGACTGAGGTCCTTTGGAGTGTGCAGGACTCTGCTACAGACTTTTTATGACACTGTGGTGGCGTCTGCATTTTTCTAAGCAGTGGTCTGCTGGGGAGGAGGGAGCACGGAGAGAGACAGAAAGAGACTGAACAGACTGGTCAGGAGGGCCAGTTCTGTCTTGGACTGTCCTCTGGACTCTGTAGAGGAGGTGGGTGAGAGGAGGATGTTAGTGAAGCTGACATCCATCATGGACAACCCCTCTCACCCCCTGCATGACACTGTGGGGGCCCTGAGCAGCTCCTTCAGCAGCAGACTCAGACACCCACCCTGGACTCTCTAACAACATCACCACCTCATGCTACACACTGTGTGTGTGTGTTTTTTTTAAAGAAAAATTCTTTAGTTACTGTGTAATTTTACATTGTTGTATTTTTTATTTAAATTATGTAAATATGTTTAATTTGATTTTAACTTCTATTTTTATTTTAATAAGTATATTCCCGTCCCCTGTTTTCTGGAGCTGCTGTAATGCACAAATTTCCACCACGGGGGATCAATAAAGTTTATCTTCATCTTTATCTTTATCTTTAAAAGTACAGATTTTAAAACGACTTAAAAAGTAGTAGGCCTACTAGTCGGTAATTTTGTGTTTTCTAAAGAGAAACCCCAAGAGAAGTTTAAGAGTGAAATCAAACATGCTTATTTGACTGTATATTCAGTAGGTTATACGGTTGATGGTCAAACAATGCCGCCTTCTGTTCGTAAATGGTACTACAACAATACACAAATGTCCTGCTATTCCCACTCATTTAAATGCTTTTTTAAAAAGTTTTCTTCTGCCATAGATTATATAAATCTTCTTGTACTCAAAGTGTGTTATATTTTACAGTAGATTAGACACACAAACAAAGCTCTGTATCGGAGCGAACTGCTGCACACTTTACAACTACAGTTCAGGTTATCATTTAAAATGTTTTCAGGTTTTTTTGGGCCTTGAGCATCATCATCATCATCAGCCTGTTCACTTTCCATCCCCTCCCCCCCCGCTGTCCCCCGCTCTGCTCTCCACCTGCCTTGTCATCGGTTTGATTCCCAACAGTGTTTCCATCATTGTCTGGTTTTGAATGCACGTTTAAGCTCCCAACAGAGTCTGAATCTTTCGAACAGGCTCCACACAGTTTTGGGCCCTGTCTAACACCCTGAGTCTGTTTGAAGAACTCACCACACACTCTACAAACAGATGCTTTTTTAGATGGCACAGCACACAAAAACAACAGAAAAAGGAAAACCAGACGAGGCAGAGGGAGGAGGTAAGCGCCCCTGGACTACCACCTACTGACACGCAAATTCCGCTGAACCCAAATGAAGAGAGAGTAACCAACATTTCAGGTACACCTCTTTCCCCTGACTGTCTACAAATTCTATCTAAAGGCCTTTCATATGCCCCCACTAACAACACAAACCAATTTCAGACGAAAGTTGACCTGTATAGATTTTACCGAAATCTACATCTGAAGGCCTGGTATCACAATAAACACGCTAGGAGACAATACACAGATGAAGCCCTCAGGCAACTGGACGACACACAATATTATGCCCATCAGCTTCCCGTTGAATCGATCAAAAAATTACTGAAAACTATTTTGGACAATGCTTTTGAAAGGAATTGGATCACTAACTGTGAACGGGACTTCCTTCACCCTTAAAACTCCAGATTATCTATTTTTATTTACTCTTCAAAATCCATAAACACTTTAACTCTCCTCCAGGTAGACACATCATCAGTGGAGAAAGAAGGAAGAGCTATCAAAGAACATCCATGATCATGCTTTGGGGTTTCCTGGTTTGATGGTTGATGTGATCAATCAGCTCCTTCAATTTTTTATCACAGGTGCTAATTGTATAGCTATTAAGGTTGCTAATCTCCTCTAAGAAATAGGGTGGATTAGGCCAGCAACTGTTCTTGCAGTGCTGCTTGGTCTGATTCAAAAGGAGTCTTACTTGCTACTGGCTCACATAGGGTCTTGGCACACATTTTAAAATGGAACCCCAGTGACTCATAATTACTGTTAACGAAGCTGCTAAGCTGAACAAAGGTAAGTCAACAGGAGAGAAATATCATCTTGATTTTAAATCTTGTCGTGGTTTACTCTATCCTGGAAGCTACTCGCACCTCTCAGACAACTGGATACTTTGGTGTTGGTTCAAGTCTCAACTGGACAAATGGCTTAATTGTTGCCTCAAACAACATAGAGCACAAAATTGAAGTATGCTTTGCATGAAATGATAAGTAAGTTTTCAAAAGAAAAAATTAGACATAATTACTTCAGTATTAAAATTCTGGATTACTGTGCTAAAACAATGCGATTAAGCGGGTTTACTAGGTGACTCACACGGGGCACCAATTATGTTGGTGCTTTGAAGGCCTGACACGAGTCAATGATAATGTTGGGGTTTTGATGAGCTCACACGCACACAACATTTATGTTGATAAACAAAACAAACAACTACTATTGGACTTACAAAAGAATCATAGGAGACTAAAACTCACAGTGTATTTTGAAATAATAAAAAGTGATAACATTTGAGACCAGAACATAGAAAGGAACGTTCATGAGCAACAGTTGTGACAGATGATTTAATATGTTTCAATCAATCACTATTTGATATCATATTCAACATTTACCTAGAGTTCCTCCATCGCAAACAGGGATGACTCCAGCTGTTTACTAGAATGTCTGCTCTGGAGTCTCCTTACCTGCTGTAAGGAACATGGATGTGGGATTCCTTTCAATAGAACTATCATTCATTTCTTCAGTTGACACTGGTGAATCAACTTCTGCCAAGTTTGGTCCAACACTCACAAAATAAAATAATAAAATTAAAGCTATTTGCCACCTCTTCCATATTATAATTTTCTTTACCATCATCAATAAAATACAGAGGATAGCTTATTTGTTTAGAACCATTTCTAATAATAATATTTAATATAGCCCATATTCCTTTCACATTATTTTATTATAATCTATTATTTTACTTTAGTAGTCCTACCTGCATCTCCTCAAAATATTAGTTAAATTGTTCATATATTTTTTGTATTTATTTTCTGCCTCTTCAGTTCTCTCGCAAAACAATATATTAGCACCTTTATGGTTGGCAAAGACTGTTACTTTAAAAAAGAAATGTTTTTAAAAAATTACACAACCTCCTTTCAATCACTGCTGTATATACACAAAATGTCAGGAGGTCTACACTGTTTATGTACAGGTGGGCACATCTATCTATTTCATCTATTTTATCCTTGTACAGGTTATGTACATTATTTTTATAAGTCTATGTTTTGATTGCACAGTTTTAATTTTGAGTGGGGCTTCTATAAACCTTTATCCTGGTTAATATTTATGTATGGAAGGGTGGACAACAGTTGTTGTTTTGATGTAGAAATTGTTCCATGTTGTGCATGTCTTTGTAAACTGCTACAGGATGCTTTTATTTCCCCTGAGATCAGTAAAGGATCCATCTATCGCCTGTATCTATATCTTCTATAGCCGGTGTAGCAGCAGACAGAAATGAGGACTTTGGTGTACAGCTTGATGATCAGATCTGGTGCAAAGTTTTATACAATGCCAAAAAAGAAAATCACAAAATCAGTCAGATCAATCTTTATTTGCATAGCGCCAATTCATAACAAGTGTTATCTCGAGACACTTTATAAAAGCAGGTAAAAGACCTTACTCATTGTTATATTACAAAGACCCAGCGTTAGCCCATATAGCACTTAGCAACATTTTGCAAAAAATACAGTGGGAAGAAAAATTCCCTTGAAACTTAATATGAGACGGTAAATAAATTCAAACAGAGATTGAGAAATGTATTGACATTACAACCATAATGGATACAAACATGTAATGTATTCTTGTTGTAAGCTTCATGTCTGTTCAAAGTCAAACATGTTCTGTATCATGCTGTGTGCAGCACGCCTTTCAATCCTGCATGTTTGGCTTGATGTACATACACCTACATTAACAATTTAGTACAATGAATGATTATCAATTCTTCCTCACGAGAGGTTGTCTGACCCATAAATGAGTCTGTGTCTGATGTATTGCAGGGAACCTTCCATGAGAATTTTGTTCTCCCTCTTGTATGTTTTTTTACCCATGTACTTTGTGTTTACGTTTTGAATGTTTTGTATGTGTTCATATGTGATTCAATGCTAATCCCATGATATCATATGAAATGTTATTAAACAATAAAAAAGACATAAAAAAGCATAATGAAGATCACAGAACATTTTGACGTAGAGCAGTTCAGGCTGGCACTGTCATGATAGCTATGAAATATGGAGCAAATTGAGCATTGTGTAGTACTTATTCCTTGCAGTAGGAGGCGCTATGGTTAAAGTTGACTATTGTCATGTCAGTGTGTTCAGAGGCCAACCCTGATCATACCTGTGTAATTTGAGGCAGATCAGACAAAGTATATGAGAGTTACAACCACTTCCTGTTTGACGGCGAATGATGCATCCATATGGCGAGATCATTGGACGTAGGTGTTTGAGCTTGAAAGTGTTATATGGCCAAGGTGTTCGCATGGTCCACACCAATTCTGAGTGGGAAATGAGCTACCTTGTAGCAATGGCTAATGCTAACTGAGCTGCAGTAACTTCCTGTTGTCAACAGGTGGCGCTGTGACAAAGCAAGAAATTTCAATCATGGATGTGTTCAGGGCGGGCTCTGTATCATGTATGAGACATTTTAATATGATTGAACACTGCATGGCAGAGATATAAGCATTTACTTTTTTGGCAAGTTGCCAAAATGCATATCAAACGTTGCACGCACACCACGGCCACGCCCTTTGACAAAATAACGTGCAGAGCACAACGGGATATGTTGAACGTGTCTAGAACACACTGACACTGAGTTTGCACCGATCAGATGAGCGCCCTCGGCCAAGATCCTTCAAATAGGAAGGCTGAAATCTGCGATTATTTGTGAAATTCAACTTTAATTTGTGGACTTCCTGTTGGGATTTTATGTCCGTCCTGACAAGCTTAATACGTGTAGCAATGTTCATGAATGTGCGTCAAAAAACCCTCTATGGGGAGGCCATTTTGAAAATTTGAAAAGGGCGCCACTGAAACCACCAAAATATCAAATGTATCGCGAGACCTGATGACCGTGGAAAGTTTGGTGAGTTTTTGCGCACGTTCAGGCCCTCAAAATCGCGTTTAAAATGGAGGAAGAAGAAAAATGATAATTCCTAGGGTTTCAAGAGGGCCCTACGCACTTGTCAGTGCTTCGTGCCCTAATAATAATGATCATGTCATGGTTTGTTTACAGTAAAATAAAGAGTAACCACTAAATGTTATCACTCTATCAATAAGAATTACAACGATGCACATTAAGCCTTTGCATATGAATAACAGACAGTGTAAATTTGTTGAAAATGAGTAATTTCAACACTCAATAACTGCTACTATTTTTTTTCACAGATCCACCGTTTGACCCCATCACATCTGTCATCATTCCAGTTTTCCGTTTTTATCTTTTTTAGAGATAGATCGTAGAGATGACCACAGTCTTCACCAATTCCAGTATTTCCACCATCGTTATTAGGCTCACCTCTCACCCAGTACCTTTAGGAAATCAATATGATAGAGATTTTTTCAGTTTGAAAAATAACAAATAAAATAAAACGGCTTTTCTGCTTTTTTTCCTGTGATGTTGTTTGTTTAGTTGATGTGACTTTTAGCTCCTCTGACCTGATTTAACTAATACATGTTTGTCCTTCATGTAAGAAGTGTTTGACCTTTGATTTAGGAATGAATTATTTGGTAATTAAAAATAGCTGGTGATAGATCAGAACAGTGGTGTTTGTGCATGAATTAAACCTGAGGTCTAAACATTTACTGTGTGCCTTACGCTTGAGTCAGCGCAGTGCCGTCCGTCCATTTCCAGATGCCCTCGTTGTCACTGTCAGTCAAACCAATCCAAGTGTGACTCACGATGTTGTCCGTGATGAATTCCTGTTGAAGGTAGAGAGCCTGTATTTATTTATTTAACTTTCATTGTATAATATTTTCAATTGTAAGATTAATCACTTGGAGAAAAACAATCATAGCAAAGATAAAGTGCAGAGGGGTCAGTAGAAGAAGACCTTTCTTTAGTAGTGATACAAAGTGTTGCTGTTTGTATACAAACTAAAGTATAAGCATCAAAGTTTTATTAAAGTGCTTTATGCAAAAACATTCATCAGGGATGTGATTCTTCCAGATTTATCTGGAATTCAGGATTTTACAACCTAAATTGAGATTAAAATATCAGTGAGTGCCCTCCAGCACAGGTGGACCATGACTGTGTGGTTTGACCGTGAGTTAATACCCACAGTTCATATCCGTACTTGTTATGTAACGTGGTGTCCCCATGTACTTTAATACATTGGATTACATTTAACCATTAAAAAAGGTTAAATTGTGTTCTGAAAATACGATATTTATGTAGCTTTTTTTAAAGGTATTTATTTCTGTTTGAGCAAGGTAGTGCAAAATTGATTTAAGAAGTTTTGAGGCAAGTTGAGTCAATTGTATCTGTAAAGACAAAATTAAGAAATATGTCTCAGTGGGCTTTTTCTAAATTCATAGAACATCCTATTATTTACACCCCTGATTTTGATTGAAAAGAAAAACACCATAAAGAATGGTAAATGGACTTGAGCTTATATAGCGCTTTTCTAGTCTTCCAACTAATCAAGGCGCTTTTACACTGCATGTCACACCCACCCACTCAATTCACACCCTTTCACTCATTGATGGTAGTGGTCGCTATGTAGTATCATGTAGTAACTAATCTCATTCATACACCACCACCGAAGCAGCAGGGGTTAGCAGCTTGTCTTGCCCAAGGACACATCGGATATGTTGCCCAGCTGGGGATCTATCCTTCTGGTTGAGAGGCAATGACTCTACCAACTGAGCCACAGTCGCCCAAGAACACATGACCTGTTCTCCAAAACTGTCCACGACCACCAGATCTGCTCCTCTGACTCTGCAGTCTTGTCTGCTGTCTTGCCAAGTCTTAGTCTGGTCTGAGAAAAGATAACAGGAACATGAGAACGACTTCCATCCTGCAGGACAAGTTCTACCTGTAACACACAACAAAAAACAAACATTGAAGAGCAGACAAAAAAGACAGTGGACAGACTTTTCTCATCATTGGGGGGTTTGTAGACGGACTAGGGACACATATTAGTGTTACAAAAACAATGGTGAAGTGTATTTTGTATAATATGTGACTTTAAAGGGAAAACTGACAGTCAAAATAGTTGGCAGAAGTGAGAGTAGGAGTGAACATATTCTCTGAATAATGAAACTGTGGTTTGGTCCTGACATCAATGCTAAAAGACAGTTGTGAGCAGTAACCACACAGGAAGATCACTCACTCTGGTTGACCAAACACTGAAGTCTTTGCAGCTCTTCAGTCATTTCAGTGAGGGTTGCATTCAACAGGTCTCTCTGTTCAGTCAGGGAGGACAGCTGGTTCTCTCTGTCCTGGAGATGCTCGGTAAGATTTGCTTCGATGGCAGACGAATGACGAGCTAAGTCGTGGCCTGAAATAAATCAAAGATGCATGTTTCTTTACATAAAAAAATACCACATGCATCCACACAGTCATCTCTGCGGTCTTGTCTGCTCTCTTCCCAAGTCTCAGTCTGGTTTGAGAAGAGATAACAGGAACGTGAGAACAACTTCCATCCTGCAAGACAAGTTTTCTCCGTAACACACGACAAACATCAAACATTGAATAGCAGACAACAAAGAAACATACATAGACACACTGTCAAACTAATGTGGACACATGACTCCCATACCACCTCCTAATTTGGCCTGTGATCACCTCAATGTGTCCTGAATATGTTTTACACCTGTACTTATGGCTGTCCTTTTATGATCGGTTCACTCAGGACACGTTAATAACAGTTGTTAACATGATCTTTTAGTTTACTTTTATTCCAAGTCTTCGTCCCATCATGAGATCAAAATGTGAAATGAAGTGAAAGTCTTTCAAATGTAGATTCTATCACTTAGAGTCAGTGTCAACATTCAAAACATGACAGTCTGATATAAGCAGTATTTTTATATTAACCACTAATTACTAATGAGATATGATAAGATTTGATAGGTTAACAAGATTTATAAAACACAAAGTTAATGTTCTAAAGCAGTGGTTCTCAAACTATGGTACCCGTACCACCGGTGGTACGTGGGCTCCCTGTGGTGGTACACAAAGAAATCTCCACAATATGAAAAACAAACCCGTTCAGCATAAAGCAACATTTTTCTTTGTCGTACTCTTATCTGTCTTGTATCTATTGGATTGTATTTATATCAAACGTGTTTTCCCCTCTAAATTAATCTAGTTTTTGCAACAAACAACTTTAATCTGCTCAATTCATGCTCAGACATAAACAACAACAGGAGTACGCCTCGCATTTTGAAAAGTTCCACTTGATATTCCGTTATAGTTCAGTACTGAAATAACAGAATATCTGTTAATGTAGGCCTACATTGAGAGATATTCTGTTATTTATTGGAGTTCAGCACACAATCCGCAGCAAGCAGCTGTACATTAACATTTTTAAAACGGAGCCAGGAGAAGCTTCAGTTTGGATGCATGTACGGACAGCGGACCTTATCGCTCCCCCTCCCTCTCTCTCTCTCTCTCTCTCTGTAGCTCTGAAGCTGATGTGCTCTCTTGATGTCTTAACAATCCGTAGGAGTCGAGAGGGATTTTTTTTTTAAACGCAGTTTTGCTATGTTGAATGCAGAGATTTATAATAAAGCGGCGCTGTTTGCAGAGCCTGCGGAGCTCGCCTGCACTCTCTTGCGCGCTCTCTCTCTCCCCCGCTACCTCTCGCTCTCTCTCTCAGGCACGCAGCAATTTTATGAATAAATGAAAAATGAAATGAGAAGAGGTCGGAAATATACTTGGGCCCAGGTATCGTGTTTGTGTGGGAAACACTGGAGACTAAATATTTCCAAACAGGTTGTTGGTATAAAGTTGTCATTTTATTGTTCTGCTCTTTTGTGTGTGCAAGTTCTAACACTAGGCCTTAGTAGGCCTACAGTGTGGCTGCCAGCAGTCAATAATAAATAATATTCTTTTTATGAATTAATTTGCGTCTTGCATGAAATGTGTGTTGAAATAGGCCTACAGTGTATCTTAACATCTACCATAATGGTGGTACTTGGAGAGCCAAATATTTTCGGAGGTGGTACACAGTCTAAAAAGTTTGAGAACCACTGATCTAAAGAATTCACAGGGAACTGACTTTAAAAGTGGTTAGCAGAAGTGCGAGAAGATAACAGCGGCATATTCTCTAAATAAATACACTCAATACCCTCAATGCTAAAAGATAGTTGTGAGCAGTAACCACACAGGAAGATCACTCACTCTGCTTGACCAAACTCTGATGTCTTTGCAGCTCTTCAGTCATTTCAGTGAGGGTTGCATTCAGCAGGTCTCTCTGTTCAGTCAGGGAGGACAGCTGGTTCTCTCTGTCCTGGAGATTTGCTTCGATGGCAGATAAGCGAAGTTGAGCTAAGTCATGGCCTGAAATAAATCAAAGATGCATGTTTCTTTACATAAAGCAAAACTCATGAATCCACACAGTATTACTGACTGAAGTTTCTTTGTTTGAGTCATAAGCTCATGGCTCAGACAACTAACCAAAACAAGATCTTTCCTTTCTCCACCAGACTTAAAAAAAGTCATCCATGCATTTCTCTCTTCCAGACTATTTGAATATTTTAATGCTCTTTATACCAGCATCAGCAAATGTAACATCCAAAGAGTGCAATTCATTCATGACACTACTGCCAGACAGAGAGAAGTGACCACATTGAATCACATGCTGGCTTCCCTGGCTAGCTGTGAGTTTTAGAATTGTTTTAGAGATTGTATTGGCTGTTTTTAAAGCCTTTAATGGTCAGGCCTCATCCTATGATCTGCTAACTTCCTTTAAATAATAAGAATAAAAATAAACTTTATTTATATAGCACCTTTCCAAAACAAGGTTTGCAAGGTGCTTGACAGGATAAAACAACAAAGTCATAAGTGTTAATCATGGGAGAGAAATCACCATCAATATAAACAACAGTAAAGCATACAACACAGTATAAAACATAATAATAAGAACAATAAAAACAGATGGAGTGGGGGGGATAAAAATAAAGGATCACAGGAATGCTTGACTACAAAAGTGTGTTTTTAGAAGAGACATGAAAGAGGAAACAGTCTTGGCCATCCTAACGTCCTCTGTAAGGTTGTTCCAGAGTGTGGGGGCCCTAGTGGCAAACGCTCTGTCACCTTTTTTCTTTAATCAGAACTCTGGAAACACCAGGAGAGCAGCATTTGAGGACCTCAAAGTCAGTGATGGTACATGATGAGTTAAAAGGTCAGAAATATAACTTGGGGTCAAACTGTTGTGGGCTTTAAAAGTGATAAGTAAAATTTTAAAATCGACTCTAAAACTAACTGGCAGCCAGTACAAGGATACAAGGATTGGCGAGATGTGCTGCCGCCTCTTAAACCTGACAGCTCTCTGACATTCATAAGCAGGGCCCTATAGTTCCTAAACCCCCCAATTATTACACATTTAGTCAGAAATATACATATTGTATATATAATTTATTTTCACAACTTGATAAGGGCTTGATATGGAAGTGCATCAAAGTTTATTTTCAGGTCCAACATGGTGCTGTAACAATAAAGACATTCAAATGATTTAAAGAGACAATATTTAAAACTTATTTTTTATGTATCCCTCATTCTTTAAGGCTGAGAAGAAAGTTAAGAAAAATGTGGACAAAGGTACAGAAAAAGACAGGGAGAAGCCAAGACTGGGTTAATTTCTCTGAGCCAACAGCCAGAGAAAATAACACGTTTAACCTGATCTACAAAGATTTCTAAACAACCGACTCACGGTAGATGGAGAGGCCGATGATACCAGCCAGAAAGAAAAAACTCAGGGGCACCAGAAACCAATAAACAGCTCTGTGACATCTCCTTTGTGAGCTCCTGGGACCTGAACACAGAAAGGAGCGTTCAGGAGCAACAGTTGTGACAGATAATTTAACACATTTCAATCAATCATTATTTGTATAGCGCCAATTCAAAAAGCAGGTAAAAGTTTCTGCACAACTCGGTCTAATCAAACACTCTTACCTCTCTGAGATGTTGAACGAGCTTTGAATTCAATATTTTCGTAGATGTCCTCCATCGCTCACAGGGATGATTCCAGCCGTTTACTAGAAGGTCGGCTGTGTTTGACCACTGAAAACTCCTTTAAGTATCAAGTTTGAGGGGTTTTTTTTACTTTTGAGGAAGTGACAAGTTTTAGAGGTTTTAGACTGTGAAGCCAATGAAGCGAGGTGAAAAGAGTACTAAATTATTCTACTCAAGTAAAAGTACTGTTACTTTAATAAAATGTTACTTAAGTACAAGTAAAAAGTAACTTGTTTAAAATGTACTTTAAGTAAAAGTTACTTTTAAAGTAAAATGTTTTTTTTTTTTAATTTACGAGAATAAAGTCGTAAATTAACGAGTTCGAGACCAGCCTGCGCAAAATGATGAAAGTAGAACTCAGTATTTTCCTCTGCAGACAACTTCCTCCAAGTCAGTGTGGTTCTTTCTTCAGTTTCTTGCAGTATCTTTTCAGGGTGCTGACTTTTTAAAGATGTGAAGATGATGATGTGCCAAAAGCATGTGTAATTTCATATCTGCATAAGTAAAGCCCAAACACAACTGTTTGTGTCTGTTATCGGTCTGCCTTGTTAAAGTGTCTCATGTGCAGAGACAGTTTGTGTCCTGTTCATCATTTTACAGATAAACAAGGTCTTGCAAGTTGAAGTGAAAACTTCTCTTGAACTGTTTTTACTGATGTAATAGAAAAATATATGTTCTTGCTTATGCATTTAACACATACGAATTTCTGCACATACATTTAACACATACAAATTTCTGCTTGCACAGTGAAAAAACACGTACACAAAACAACACACGAACATAACTGTCATGAGATAATTATAGGCAAGTCTCTAGGCAGATTAAGACACATCAACGTGAGTCAACCAATGAGAATGCCCTGTTTTGCGAAGTCTGGTATAAATGTCTCGATGTAACCGCTCCCGAGCAGGATTCTGCTATGCATTTTTGATGATTGTCACTCCTGTCTAAGTTTCCCCCTTTTGCAAAAGAAACCCTATTATTCTGATAATAAAAGACCAAGACAAAAAACGGTTTGACTTGAGATCTCTTGTTAAATACAGAAAAATCCACGACACCGACTACACAAGCAAGTATTCTATTTCCTTATTAGTGAAACCTTTAGGACAAGATGCTCCATGTTTGTCATTTCAGAACAGGATGCTGCTGCTCTTCTGATATAGACTAAAATAACCACTTTATTCTTTTATTCTTTAAAGACTTTTAAGAGTTCTACTTTCATCATTTTCACGCAGGTTGGTCTCGAACGCGTTAAGATTAAACTCGTAAATTTAAACTGTACTCAAAGTGTGTTATATTTTACAGTAGATTTGTACACACAAACAAAGCAAATAACTATGAGAGCATACTTTCAAACTTTCAGTTAAATCTTGATTTAACTGATGTACATATGTTTGATTTTGATTTTGATTTTATTTTATATTCCTTTTTTCTGTTTTCTTGAGCTGCTGTAATGCAAAAATGTCGCCCATGGGGGATCAATAAAGTTTATCTTTATCTTTTATCTTTATTTTTTTCACTACTCCGTGTTCGAAAAGGGTGCAGGATGAAGTGAAGAAATTACTTTATGTAGTCCTACCCCTTTTTTTCTTTGAAGCTTTATCAAATAGTCCAAGGCCTAATCTTTCCAAAACGTTTTAATGAACTAAGCAGCAACAAATTAAATATATAACATACATCCATTAATCATAGAATTGCATTTTGCCCCAGTTTTTGTTCCACTGCATTTTTTTTTTAAACGTGCAGCGACCCACAAATGTTTCTCAAAGCTCAGCGTTCACCACATATGTCAAGTGCAAATCCGGAAAAAAACAGTCAAATATTGAATGTTCAGCTGACACCAATGACCTTATGTGCACTGACTGATATACAGACAGGCCATGACGTGTGCATCTTCGTCATCCCTACCTGTCAGGTTAAAGGTCAGGGCTTTATATCTTACTCTGGCTTTATCCAAATGTTTTCTTTATCATGTGAGGTTGTAAAAAAACAGCCATTACGTTAACCACAGGGTATTTATGGATTTTAGGAAGGGGGTTGTTTGAGTATATTTTTGTTGAACAGAATAAATGTTGAGTTTTATGTTTTCCAATTGCTTGCTAAATGTACAGTATTGTCTCGTTATTATGTCTGTTTATTTCTGTGCTTACCATGTTTTAAGTCATACATCTATATGATTTAGTTCGTTTTTTTAATAGGATGATATGACATCCATGACTAGTGTGCATGCTCCACCTCAGATGGTCATCTATACAAATAAACACACCTCAACAGGCCAGCACGTGCAGAATGGAGAAAAACACACAAAAACAATTATGCAATAAAAAGAACATGAAGAAATGCTGTGAAAAAGACTTACGTCATCATTCAGGAATACCTGTACGGGCCACCTTAAAATATGTTTGAAGTTGAGTCTAAAAGTACAGAGACCCAGTTAATTCATTCAATTCAAACGGTCAAAATGTAGACTGTCCGGTTTTTATTATGGATAAAAAGTTGTTAAAGAAGGAAGGGTCCTTCCATAAAAAACATCAACTAGCTCATAGCTTGGTCACTGGTTTGGCTTCCTTCCTATATGCATTCTTAGAGTAATTTCTTAACAAATCTTAACACAGAGTCAAAACATTTATTTTGATTATTGAGTATAACTTACCTTCTCAGGAGATAACTTTACATTCAAATCAGTATTTCTGAATCCTTACAGCATTGGGGATGTTTCCATCTTGCAACACACCTGATTCAAATGAACTGGTCATTATCGGGCTTCTTGATTAGACGATCATTTGAATCAGGGGTGTTGGAAGAGGGAAACATCAGAAACATGCATGGTCATTTATCTAAAGTATAATATCTGCTCTACAAACAGGAACTTCCAGTTGCTAATTTGGCTGAGGTTAAATGGTACTGATTGGCCGAATCATGTATAGATTTACAGGTGTTAGATAACAAGACTCAAGATGTAGCTTGTAGGGAGGCTAATAGCTAACCCGCTAACCTGCGACATTATACTTCCTATTTGCATCTCAAAGCTTCCTAATGATGAAGAGTTTAATTCTTAGTGGGAGTGGCATGTTGGGAAATGTTCAAAGTTATTGTTTCTTGAGGAGGCTACTCTTTGCAGTACTTTGAGCACCTCTGATATCTAAAGTATCAACAGTTGCAGATGATATACAACTATTCCTTTACAATAGTTAAAAATTTAATATTTTCAACATGTATTTGTACAATAGGTTCAGAATTTTTTTAAACGTAGAAGCTTTTAATTGTTTATGATTAATTCATAATTTATAGTTTGGTGATGAAATAAGCAATTAAATATGAAACAAATGTTTTGATACATTCTGACCATTTTTTATTAAAAATATTCAAAACAACAGTTTCAAAAATACTTTTCATTGTTCTGAAAAACTCAATAATATTTAAAATACATAACCATGTTAAAATGACATATAAAAAGTGTGACAGTTCATAGCTTTAAATGAGGTTTAGCATGACACATGTAAGGAATTAGTCATTAGGTGTGGAACTTCAGAAATTTGTTATTATCCCATTTGTTAAATTCAAATTTCGAAAAACACAATTGCCAAGTGCTCCAGGGTATCGTGGATGCTGCTTTCACAGAAGTCACAGAGTTCAGTGTCCAAATGACACAATTGGCGATGTCCCATCGACGCATTGGGGGTTTTCCTGAGTAAAAGTTGGACTTTGAATGGAGTGAACCCCTCAATTTTTCTCATATTAAAGGGACTCTGCACTCCCATTTCTTGAGTCTGTAAAATCTGAGTTCATTGCTCAAACTCCCTTTTTGCTCTGCATGTTGAGAGCTCCGTTCACACAGTACGGGATTAAGCTGACAGTGATGAGCGGCACGGTGGCGCTCTTGCAGAAAGACAGCAGGTAGAAGAGGGCCGCGATGTGCGTGGGAGGCTTGAAGGAGTCGAACAGGTGCAGCAGGAACAGAGAGCTGAGAACACACCCTGTTTTCACCAACTTGCTGTTGCTCTTCTTGGTCTCGGTGTAGAGAGGCGAGTGCAGGCCCAGACCCAGGCCAAACAGGGTACCCATGTTACGCAGGAGGCTGGCAAAGGGCGTGGAGTCTAGGTGGACCCATTCGGGCTTTATGCACCACTTCTGGGCTTTTTCCAGGGTCCACAGGAGATCCACACCCAGAGCTTTGAGTACGAGGTAGAAGCCGACAGCAAAGGATGTCAAGAAGAGCGTCGTGTAGAAATACTTCTTCATGCTGGCGTTGTAGATCCACTGAGTTCTGTTGAATGCTTCGGCCACGATAATACCTAGAACACATTTAAATACCGACATAAATATGAGATCGACGACACAAAAACACAGATTTTTACCATTATTATGTCTTTGAATCCGCGTGTTCTTACCTGTGATAACACCAGTAACGACCTGGTGGGGGAAGTGGGCAGCGATGAAGACTCTTGAGAGACAGACACACACCAGGACTCCACAGAACAGGGTCCACAAAACTGCCTTGAGGTACCTGTCAAAACACAATTTCACACAGCTGAATAAGCAAAAGAAAAGTGTTTAGAATCCCCCCCCCCCCATTTGAGGGTCATGCCCCGGAACAAACAAGTGAACCTTTTAAAGCAATATAAAGATTAACACTGTTATTCTGTTCTGCCTGCACGTCAAAACAACTCATGTATAATCTCTCAACAGTTCTCAGGAGTCAATGATCAACCACAGCACAGAACAGATAGTGTGTCCTCGGTGATAAGCTAAGGATGGAGAGAAAAATGTAAACAGCACCCATGCATCGAGAGGAAAACATTGTACAGTTTTCCGACTCACCAGTGCTTGTCGGTGGATTTCTTGCCTCCATATTTCTTCTTGCTCGTCATAATGGCGAGGATGGATGTCACCAGGGTGTAGTAGACTCCGGCGGCTCCCATAGCGTGACCAGACGGGCTGCCTGTACAACACAAACAGAGGCGGGAGATATCAATTCACTCACACAGGACAAAGACTGTAGTGTTTAAATTGATAGTGGCTGAATGAATGGATGACTGCAAACATGGATGTAGGATTTGAGGCAGCACTTATTGAGACAATACTGTACTGAAGTACAACATTGAGGTATGGTAAGGTTTATCTATATACCCCTCTTGTGCTTTTGTACATGTATTCAACTGCTGTGGTTAAAGTTAAGATTTCACCACTAAGAATAAATGTTTTTAAAAAAACCTTCAATGGGAATGCATTACACAGTATCAGTCTCCGAGCACTTGTGCTTGAATTTATTTATATACATTAACACTCTTTTAATGAAATATATGACACTATCACTTTTGATCCAGAGAGTGAATTTGTGGTGTTACTAAGCGTATACCTTTAAATACCAGACTTCTACTCGTGTCGTGATAGAGGATCTTTCACAGTTCATTTGTCTTCATCTTTTCGTAAAGTTTAGGTTTTGAGTTATTCAGTGAACACTAATTAAATTAAAATCCTGTGCATGATTACAAAGATCAACCTTAAGAGTTCACAGTTTGAGAACTGATTTGAAGTAATATGTTTAATAACAATACATTTTGACTTGGTGTTTTGTTGAGAAAATAAAATAGATAAAAGCAGAAAAAATTATCAACAGATGTGTTCATTGTCGCATTGTTTGTAAAATATGTGAATGTTCTGCACAAAAACACAATATCCAAAAATGGCTAATAAGCATTCTGATGGGTCCTACTTGATCAATATCTTTAATTGTTGGTTATTCTGAGTCAAATCAAATAAAAATGGATAGGAAACTGTGGCCATGCTGTACTGTATTCTTAATTGTATGCAAAGCACAAAGGGGAAATCAAGCAAATCAAGCCATGCTTAAAGTTTCTCACCTGGCCCGGTCTCGCAGGTCATTGGGTACTGCTCAATGTGAGGACGATCAGAGTTTGAATAATGAGCCGTCTCATGGACCCACCAGTAAGGCCTCTCCCCAAACAGAATCCTGTAGAGCAAACAACAGGACATGGCACTCAGGTATAGTCTTTAAAAAATATTGCACACATTTATATTCCTGCAACTTTTCTCCAAAACTTCTAATTCAAAGATTTTTTTTTTTTTACTTACCATTTGAACACCAAGTTGAGCCAGTCTCCGATCACAGCCACCCAGATGAGTTTGATGGCCACAGAAGAACGCAGGTGAAACCAGAGCGGGAAGAAGATGAAGAAGGTGTTCCTGAGGTCCGCAGCCCAGGACACCCAGAGGAACAAACCCTGGGCGTCCTGATAGTTAGTCTGCAGGTAATGGGTGGTGCTCACCCCAAAGCCCTGCATGACATCCATTATAGAATTGATAGCATTCATGTTCAATAGGAGAAAGAAAAGTCAGTGTGGTGTTGTGTGAGATAGAAAACAAGACTGTTGCTATCAGTAACACAGCTGGTTGGTTTTATACCAGAGGCACCCACTACTCAAACGCATGCTCACAC
Organism: Labrus bergylta; assembly: GCF_963930695.1. Taxonomy (NCBI): domain Eukaryota; kingdom Metazoa; phylum Chordata; class Actinopteri; order Labriformes; family Labridae; genus Labrus; species Labrus bergylta. The sequence continues at coordinate 3,797,789 of NC_089215.1, read as the reverse complement.
TGATCTTTGGACCTTGCACATGTGTAATAAAACACCGAGAGTCAGGAGAGTTTGGGAGGATTGTCACACAAACAAGTTAAAAAGATAGCGGGAAAACAAAACGTCATTATGTGACATTTTCACTGGAATTGGACGCAGCAGAAAATGGAAGTCAGATCACATTTTTTAATCGAAATTATCACAAACAAACAGCTTGTGGAGCATCATTTGTTTCACACTGAACATGAAAATTTTTATATTTTTTAAAAATTTAGTTAAACATCCTTTATATGTGCATGTACAAAATTGGTTAGGACCAAGCTAATTTGTTAACCATCTTGTTAGATACCCGCCTCAGTAACATTGTGATTATTTGCGACTGGATTATTGGAAGTTCCATCAGAATCAGATTTATTGGCAAGGTATGCTTACACACACAAGGAATTCATCACACAAGCGTGGGACGCTAAAATGCTGTTATCGGAAGGCTTCTGAAAGTTGTATCACTGCTCATTAGCTAGCCTACTGCAAGACGCCAGAACGTTAGCATTCAGCCACTTTATATGTAGCATTATTTGATAGGACATAAGTCAATTCCTAACTTACATTATTGTATGTTAGGAACTCGCTAAATGCTAATGTTAGCTAATATTAGGTTTCAGCTATTACATTTTTTAGTACGGTAGTAACAGGATATAGTTGAAAAACAGACTAAATTCCAAGCTACAGGTAATGTTAGCTAAGCATATGTTTGATGCTAACATTAGTTGTTGGCTAACAAGCTAATGCGTCATCAAATCTGCTATTGTTTGATAAAGGAAGCTAAAGCTACATGGTTAGCTTTAACTTTCCCAATTTAGTCATGTTGTATTTTACTCACTTTAACCCTTTTTTAACATTATAAATATTATCAAGTGGGTTTGATTGAACATACAGTATGTGTTCCATAAATCTTTATTTTGGTTTTTACGTTTTGAATTTTTCTTCTTTTTTCTATCCTGTTGTACATTTTCTTCTGTCGACATTTTACTTCTAATCAATTTGGTTTTACTTTCCATCATTTTATCGCGGCACTGTATCCTTGTTTAAATGTTCATCCTGCCTGTTTTCATGGGAATTTATTTTCTTAATCGTGAAGAAATCTGAACTGCCTTTTTTGTTTAAAAGGTGCTGTAAAAATAAAGGATCTCAGTATGATTATTATTATTGATTTCTTAGAACAAATAGCCTACTCCACTGTGCTTAGATTGATGCTAAAATTCACTGTGTGACATTTTTTCTCTTTGTTTCCCATTCATGAAAAGGACTGAGCAATACTTTGTCAGTTATGTAATTGCTTTTTTGGTGATTTGGTTAAAGATAAAGATAAACTTTATTGATCCCCCGTGGGGGAAATTTATAAAAAATAAAAATAGAAGTTAAAAAACAGATCAAACATATTTACATCATTTAAATAAAAAAATAAAAAATAAAAATAAAATACAATAATGTAAAAAAATACAATAATGTAAAAAAAATACAATAATGTAAATGTAAAATTACACAGTAACTTGTTATTAACAAAATACACACAGTGTGTAGCATGAGGTGGTGATGTTGTTAAATAGTCTGATTAAACAGTCTGACGGCAGATGGAATGAACGACCTGCGGTAGCGCTCTGTCTTGCAGGGTGGGTGTAAAACATCTCTCTGGCAGGGGTTACATAAGGAGATAAATTATTAAGTGATTGGCTTTGGACTGAGTCAAAGCCGAGGAGATAATCAGTGATAAAAGTGAAAATAAAAGGAGATTAGAAGATTGTTTTCATTCTTTTATGACAAACAAATATTCCTGTGAAGTTTAAGATGATCTACTTTAAGGGATGTTTGCGATAACAAATCAATCATTTTCTCACATTCAGTTCCATAGGTGGGAACAAACAAATGACTCACTTTTTACACACTTGATGCAATGCAGAACACAAATTGTGAGCAAAGATCAATGGATTTCATAAGCAACCAGAGGCATACACTTCATTGATCACAGAAAAAGAGATTTCCTAGAAGTCAGTGATCTGTAAAAGGGGCGGAAACTGTTCACTATAATGGGGGCCACAGGGGCGTAAAGGTTAAGGAACCTGTCTGCACTGTCCCAAAGGCAAACAAATTTTCCAGCCTTGAGTAAAGTCCAATGGGGATCACACAGCGGCAGCAACCTAGCTTGTCAAAAAAGATCCCAGATTTGGTGTATCAACCTCAGGCAGTGGCTGTGATATCATGGATCTTCTACACAGCTGGGGGGTCGAGTTGGCGGTTCACCTGCAGACCAAATACGACAAATACGAAGGCTTGTTCAACCTGGCGTCCACAGTGGCCGATCTGCACACTGCCTATTTCTGGTTCTTCCCAATTTGGTTCCACCTGCGCAGAGACACGGGGCTCAGGCTCATATGGGTGGCGGTGATTGGAGACTGGCTCAACTTGATCCTGAAATGGTAAGATGTTGAAATGTTTCGGCAAAGTACTTTTAAAAAAACATGCAAAGAGAAAGAGAGAGCAGCTGTATCTTCAGTTTCTTGGTCTCTCAATGCCAGGGTTCTGTTTGGAGAGAGGCCTTACTGGTGGGTTCACGAGACCCGCTTTTATGGAGCAGCACCGACCCCTGATCTGCTGCAGTTTCCCATCACATGTGAGACAGGACCAGGTACATGAAGTAGATCACATAATTATCGTCCTTTTCCTTTTGGAATTGATTTTGACTGTTACAATAAAACGACTTATCTGGCTCAGTGAAGCCAGGTGAACACTTAAGTGCATGATTGCCTGATAAAAAGCAAAGTGTTTGCCAAGTACACATGTTTTTTTTTATCTGAATGAATACTCTCTGAAATTTGATAAGTAGGTTATAAACTATAACACATTTGTCCTTTTGTTGTGTATTTAATCTTTCAATCAGGACAGAGAGATTTGGATTATACAATGTGTCCTTTTCATGATTGCATTTGATTGACTTTTCCATCAACATGATGTGAACACATTGAACGTAGTTTGGCACTAAAGAACAGATTTTCAGATATTGAGGTTTTGATCGTTTTACTGTAATGTGAAACCTCTAATCCCTTTGCTCAGACTAAAAATAATGCTCTATAGAGTTTGATGTAACAGAAATGTGATTAATATATTAAATATTTGTATTTAATCAATAAAAATCAACCAATACATAGACCTGATCAATACACAACTTTTACTTATTATGGAATATTTTTAACTTGGGCTATTAATTCATAATCTTCATAATTTATTATCCAGCTCTACATTGTGTCTGCATAATTACCCATGGAGAGTACTTGCAAATAAAAGGTGAAGAAGTAATGCAACAATGACCTTAAACCTTTGGATTAAGGCTAAGTGTGTTCCTTGCAGGAAGCCCTTCAGGTCATGCTATGGGTGCTGCTGGGGTCTGGTATGTGATGGTAACAGCGACACTCACAAGTGCAACAGAGAAGCGATGCCCCCCTTTACTATACAAGTGAGTCTGTGGTAAATTAATTAAAACATGGACAAAAATAAACGTATAATGTAATTGTTTTGCTATCCAGACCATTGTGGTACTTAAAGTTTGTATGAAATCTCTAAGATTCTTGCAGGGAGGTCTGTGGAGTCTAATGGGCCTTATTCTGGTGGTGGTCGGCATGTCAAGGATCTATGTGGCTGCCCACTTCCCACAGCAGGTCATTGCAGGTGTCATTGCAGGTTGGTCTGCACAGAAAACAAGACTGACTTTTTTTTTATTATGAAAGTTTGTTTTTGTAAAGATATGCCATGGTATATTTGGCTATTCTTTGGATGTGGTCATATAAGATTTCCATTTCGGTACTCACCTTAAAGTATGCAGATGAAGGACGTTTGACACCATGGGACGTGTGCCACTGTTTGATGTTCCCTTGTCTCTGATTGTGTGCCAGGTGTTCTTGTAGCCGAAGTTGTCTCCAATAAAAAATGCATCTACAACGCCAGCATGAAGAGATACTTCTGCACGACCCTCTTTTTGACCTACTTCGCTGTTGGCTTCTACCTCATACTCAAAGCTCTGGGCGTGGACCTTCTTTGGACCATGGAAAAAGCCCAGAAGTGGTGCATAAAGCCCGAATGGGTCCACCTAGACTCCACGCCTTTCGCCAGCCTCCTGCGTAACATGGGCACGCTGTTCGGCCTGGGTCTTGGCCTGCACTCACCCCTCCGCACAGAGGCAAAGAAGAAGAAAACAAGCCCCAGTTTCCAAATGGGATGCATTACTGTTTCCTTAATTCTGCTTCAGCTGTTGGATGGATGGACATTTTCTTCAAAAAATCTTGTGACTTTTTACTTCCTGTCTTTTGGTAAGAGTGCAGTGGCACTTTTAATCCCGACCACATTGGTTCCCTGGGCTCTCTGCTTGATTTCCAAGGTAAAGAAAGAAGAGAAGAACTTGTGATTCAGGTTCAAGTTGTGCTTTGAAGTCGATTAGTAGTGTAATTTTTTTTATTAACTAGGATTGTTTTTTTCATGTAGAATCACCATATTAACACAGTGGCCAATTTCCTCTGCATGACGTTCAGGGACGGCGGCTTATGCTGCCCATGTTGTTTGCCTGCTGAATTATTGACTTTCAAATCATCAATATAGGAAACCTGGGCAATTCCTTTTTATCCACTGCTTCCCAAATGAATCAAAACATTGGATGGATAAAATAATGCAATATTTTAAGGCAATAAAATACAAGACAAGTTATTTTAAACTGATAGCTCATCAACAACAGCTAAAGTTAGCTTTCAACCAATTAGCTAAGAGTACTTTTTGCTAGCTAACAAAATTGCTAGCTAGAAAAGTACACTGCGCGTTCATGTAAAACTTACAGTTATGCTAGCTGGTGGTTGAATTGTACACGTTAGCTGAATGTCTAACATCTGCCAATAAGTAGTTTTAACTCTTCTTTCAAATTAATTTAGAAACAGTGAAATAAGTATTTAATATTCTTTAATAAAGTTTGTAAACCTTTTATAAAACGGCAACTTTATAACATAATTTCTGCCTCCCACCCTGACCCTGACAGGAAAATGGCCTCCATGCGAGTATGATGAATTTAGCCTTTTAGAAAAAGATTTGAAGTTACTGTGCTTACCTGGATATCAGCTCCTTTAAGATTTACGTACTGTAGTTTGGAGAATAAACTTACTTACTTTCCTGTAAGTTAGTGATCTACTGTTTCTGTATGATGTAGACTAAGTATGAAGCCACCAAACAGTCATGTTAACATAATCAATGAATTGCAAAATACTCAAACTGGCACTTGTGAAACTACGATAAAGATACATTTAAGAATAAACAACAGTTTAATCGTTCAAAAGTGGAATAATGAATGTGAAAATCTAAGGTTTAGTGCCACAGTAGTTTATCGACTTCTTAAAGTCTCCTTGTTTTACCTGGTAATCTCATAACAAACGTTGTCCATTGTGCATTTAGGTTTTTGAAGAGATAAAATTGAAGTTACAAAGTGCTTATTTGAGAGATCTAGAGGTGCTAGCTAGTGGACAGGTTAGCTCGGCCCAGGACCTGGCTAGCTGTTTCTCCCAGAATTTCATACTAAATTAAGCTAACGTGGCCTGGCTCGCCATGCGTCATTCTCCACATGAAAAGTTGTGGAACACATGGTAACGTCAAGAATCTGGTTTCTTATTTTTTGTCTTTATTTGGACTTACTGAGTCTGCTTAGGACTTTCCTTTAGTATCAAAATGTGAGAATAGACTTTTTATAAACATGTTGTTTGCAGCTCTCTTTTGGTTGCATAAAAAATGGAAGATTAAAATTTTGTCAGCAACTTTTAAATAAAACCTATTTTTATAATCAAACGATGTCTCCAAGGGCTTGTTTTTATTTTTAGAAGTGACGTACCCCGCTATCGGTTTTCTCAGAATGTCTCACACTGATTAATTCCCCAGTTGGAACACGCATTAAATATTAACCCGAGCATGCTCCCGTCACTCGGCAGTCCCGCATAGTGACACTGCCTTTTCACCGTCGTCACAAGCGTTTCAAAAGAGACACGGAGGGTCAAGGGGCAGAGAGCGTTGCAGACAACACGTGTGTGCCCCTTTAACCTCTATACATAGTACATTGCTCAGCGACATATCAAAGGCGTGGGACTGAGATCAGCAGGATTGCAGAACCAGACACACCTCTGCAACCCAACCAATGATTTAGTCCTACATACCTTTTATGTAATGTGTAGCTGAGTGCAATCACCGGAAACTACTGATACAGTAGAGGAATTATGATGTATGGATGGTGACCCTGATAGCTATTTTTACAACATTGAATGCATGTTTTGTTCACTTTTAGATGTAAGGGGTTCCTGTACTCAAATTTTATTCAATGAATGAAAACATGGTTAACATTAGTTGACAGGGTAAAGGTGAAACAGGAAACGTGAAACCCCCTTCGGATGACATAATGGTCCTGACCGTCTCCTTTTCATCTATCTTATCTCAGAGGACCTTATTTCACACAACTTATCCCATGACTCCATATATCTATATTGCTGCTAGTCTATATGAGCTGACCTGATGTTAGACAGACTGGGGGAGCAGCCACTGAATAATGACTCACCTTTATATAATGTATAACTGCAGCAGTCAGCTCAGATAGGTTGTGTGGATTTGATCGGGGGGAAACACCAGCCTCAGTGGATAGCAGCTGGGGGGAAGAAAAAGGGGGAAGCTTTCTGGGGTCCAAGCTGAATGAGGGGCCCATGAATGAAAAAAAACACAATCCATCTTTAACTTAAAGAGGACATATCATGCCCCTTTTCCAGCTTTTCAAACAGTCCCCCTGTGGTCTAAATGAAACATCTGTGCTGTGCTTTGGTCAAAATATAACATGAATCAAGCACCAGAGGAGGTTTGTGACCCTGTATAAACCAGCTCTCTCAGAATGCTCTGTTTTGGTGTGTGTGTCTTTAAGTGCAATGAGCCTCCCCCTGAGTTTTCCCCGTAGCGATCACTCCTTTGGAGGGAGAATAAACATTGTTTTTGATCCTAAACTTTGGAACTGTGAACTCAACATTTTAAAAGCCATTGAAGACACGTTTGTTCAGACTTGTCTTCGTTTGAGCCGTCTGTTATTATGTAGGTGATGTATAAATAAACTTTAGATTAAAAAACAATACTTTATGGAAAATTATAACAGCATCATGTGCATGTGTACTGTATTTCCCCGTCATTACATCAGAGGTGCTGATGTATAGACGAGTTGTGTGTGTGCCACACTACCACCTGCAGGCCGAGAGGACACATAGCTTCAGTTATTTTAGTTAGAGCTGCAGCTGTTTCTTAGTACACCATGGTGTCAAATGGACAATCATAACATCCTTTCTTCTGATCTGTAAACCCAAAAAACAATCAGTGATGGTTGATTCACTGCCATCAGTAGTAATCTCTCCCTTTTTTCAGTCATCTATGTTGCTTATCGTTGCCATGGAAACACTGGATGTTACGTCCAAGACTGCTGTATGAAGAAGTGGCAACTGTTACTGAAAGCTTTTCTTTTTGTGTGCCAAATCTATGTTTTTATTAATTTAATGTCTCTTCTAAAACATATGAGCAGTATGAGATTTACAAATGCAAAAACTGGAAAAGAAATTGTATCTTGTATCAAAACAAACTTTTATTCAATAGATACACACCTCTACATTACGGTGACTTCTGGATCTTCACTTAAAACGATGAACATCTGGACCTAACACCTTAGTTTTCAGTATTTGGTCAAAACTACACTGCCTAACCTAAAACATTTGAAAAAAAAATACAGCTTTTGTGTTTGAAGTTTGAAACGGATGGTTCCTCCAGCTGCTGAGATGTCTCATGTACGAGACTGAAAGAAATAACCACATAACCATTCAAAGTGTAATGAAAGAAACCACCTAAGAGCTATAAATGAGGCCATTTCACAAAGATATGAGGACAAAATGTTTAATTAAAATTAAAAAATACATAGCGCTTCATGTTGTCTGTGAACTATCTCCCCACTCTGAGAGAATATTTTATGTCTTCAAAGGATTTAAAACAAGACAAATATTTTACAATTAAAACAAAAAGGTGTGCGTCGTGTCCGTCTATGGAAGCTATGTTTCTGTACTGGGCTGAGTTGATTGTACTGAAATGTGTGAATGTCTCGATGTAGTCCAGAGTGGACCGGGGCCGGGCGTCTACAGCTCGACATGGCGTGGCGGCGATGGAGGGGGGGAGGGAGGGGGGAGACGAGGGCTGGAAATGGGAGGCAGAGACTTGAGATGGCTGGATGAACATCAGTACAAGGCGTCGGCATTACTGCTTCGAGGCTTCTTGATCTTCTCGATGTTCTTCAGGATCATGTCGTGTAACGTAACCTTCACGGTAAATAAACACAGTGGTGTCAAATATAAAAACAGAAGAAGAAGAGAGGATTTTCTTTAAAGAAATGACAGACGTAAATGGTGACATACGTATTGATTTCGAAGCTCCGAAACTATGATCTTCAGGCTGATGTATTCCTTCTCATCAATCTCGGTTACTGTACGCCGATAGTCCTCCTATGAAAAATAAAAATACAGGATTCATTTATTTGCATCATTGCTGGAACAAATTTGCATATCACACTGAACAGCACAGTCAACATATTATTCTCAGATTTTTACAAACTACCTTTTGTCCATCACTTTTCTGCTCCTTTGTAAAGCTCTTAGTCTGAAAGGTGCTTTATAAATAAAGTTTGATTTATTGATATATTCCAACAAAATCCAGTTTGTGTGTTTAAATTCTCTCCGACGTCATTTTTATTATCAGTCCGCCTGTTTTCATCCTGGACTCATCCAAGCCTTCACTGTTTACTGTTCCCTCTCCTGTTATCAGAGCTTTTATTAGCTGGTTCTGGCACTAATCGAACATTTCCTTCTGTTGCTCGCTCACATTAACGGCTTGTCAAGTGAGGAAACGCAGGACGGACTTTCACCGTGAAGCAGCCTGAGCCATTACAAATATATTAGTGAACCAGAAATCAGCACGAGCAGATAATGTTTTTAACTGTTTGTTTGTTTGTGAAGTCATAAAAACTGTCTTCTTTATTAGAAAGACTGCTGTACGCTTCTCAAGCCACCAGGGGTCACTGTGGTTTCTAGTTCTAATGTCACAAAGCGAAAACTTTCAGACTTCAAACGTCACAGTGAAAATACACATTTTAAAATGCTGTGTAGTTTTTTTTGATGATTCTAAAATGTGTATTTTCTTGTCTAAAGACCTTGATTCTTTATAGATAATATTCACTTACCACATGTGGATATTTAGCTATTTTAGAAACCAGCTTTGCCCTTGTGATGTAGTATCTGGAAGAAAAGAAGGCAGAAGCAATCTTGTAAATGATACAAGTAAAGAAACAAGCATCTCCTGCAGCAGCAGCAGCACTTTCAAACCTCCCGGTGTGTAAAGTAAATTATGATATCTCCAAACCTTGAAATCTGATCGAGGTAGGATGCTGCCTCCCCTTCCACTGTTCTGAGCTCAGCTACTGTCTCCTCCTGGATGGACACTCCGAAGTTGTTGCCATCTTCTATCCTTGGGATGAGCAGCTGAACCCACATTTTGACCTGCAGATTACAAGGAGAGTGCTAAGAAAAAGGAAGAAGCAACACCTGTGGATCATCAGTTCATATCCACATGCAATGTTCAGCATTCACAAATATTCTTCTTGCAAAAATGCCTTTTATTGCTACTCATGTTGGAACTCAACACTTACAACACTCATGAGAACATCAATGACTTACTGTGTTACATTTCTCTATGAGCGTCCTGATCTCTGGTTTGACCTTTTCAATGAGATCAACAAGATTCCCATTGCTCTTCATCATCCCACCAGGCATGACGAAGACCTTGGTGCCGGTGACTGGAAACACGGAAAGAAGGAAAAAACATAAACAACAGGATTGATTACAGACACTTTAACCCAAAAATTAGTTAAATCCACAGTTTCATTGGTGTTAAAAAAAAGTGCAGCTGTTCAGTGTTTGCTCCCTTCATGTAAAGCATCCCCAGGTTTCTTGAAAGACGCTATATACATTGGATCTAGTACTAATTATTTTTTGAGTAATAATTTAAAAAAAAATAATAACACAACTTTTTTTGACACAAGAGCTGAACAACACTGCAAACACATAAAAGTTAAGAATATTCCCTTAAAGTTTCAAACCAAAAATGGGACCAGGGATGTTTCTTAATGATCCGTCTTGGAAAAACACAATAAAACATTTATTTTAGTCTTCATCTTGCAAACTTGTCCCACTAATGTGATCATAACTGCAGTCATTCAGCCACTCATTTTGTACTCACCCATGTCCTCCCCTCCATCCTCCAGCTTTCTCTTCTTTGCATTTTGCTGTAAAAACAAAACAAAAGCAGAAGCTCACATTCTCCACACAGCAAGTACAAATTATTATTATTTTTGTTTTTTTCATTTCTTGTGGATTTCATGAAACCCTTACTGCTTCAAGTCCGTCATGCAGGTTTGGGAGCAGGATGGGGTCTGGCACCGTGAGATTGATGTCAGAGTGGATCTCCTTCAGGTCACTGATGTTTATGATTGGATCCTGAAAACAACGAGGTTACAGAATGTATATTTTACATTATAAATGATGTGAATTGAAAAGATTACACTGTGAAAGAATACATTTGTATACTGTCAGATATTTAGCCAGTGTGGACAGTGAGGCTAACCTGCTAATTAATGACAGTAGTGTTGTCACAATACCAGAAATGTTAATTTTGATGAGAAACAGTGTAAAAGCAGCAGACCCTCCACACAGACAGAGTTGTAAAGTGTCGGCAGTGTTTGAAAAAGACCCAACGAGAACCACATCTTCCTTCGCCTCCCCGCCTTGTTTACTAGTTTTCAGCTTCCTGTTTGGTGCTGGAAAGTCCACTCCTATTGGTTGCTGACTATGTTTGCATCATTGAACAAGACGATTTGCATAAAACAAGACCGAAGACGTGAGGTAACATTAAACAGGTTTAATTATATTGTAATGTAAAGACGAGAGAAAGACATTAAAACAGTCCGGATTGAGTTTTCTGACCACTTTACACCAAACGACGAGATCACCAAATTTAAGCAAAACTCTCATGATTTTAATCCGTCTTCAGAAATGTGTCTGTGACTCTAAATCACTCTAAATGTCGTTTGGTGTAAGGTCAGCATTAGTCAGTGCTCTCCATCTTTAAGGCAGCTTTGGGTTAAAAGTATGACTGAAGATCTGAAGCTTTTTTTTTAAAAAGCTTTGATACTCTGATAGTTTTGATCATCAATAAGAAATTTGTTTGGTTTTATAACACATTATAGCAAAAAGTATTAAAAAAAGTATAATAAAGTTTAAAAACATTAAATGTCAGTTATGAATTTATGAGTAGGGCAGCTGTGGCTCAGCTGGTAGAGTCGTCGCCTCTCAACCAGTAGGTCGAGGGTTCGATCCCCAGCTGAGCAACATGTCCGACGTGTCCTTGGGCTGCATTGCTCCCGCTGCTTTAGTGGCGGTGTATGAATGGATTAGTGTTGTTCTTACTCTCTGATGTACGTCGCTTTGGATAAAAGCGTCTGCTAAGTGAATTGTAGAATTGTATGAGTTGATATGAATCTTGTCATGAACTTTATCAGGCCCCAAAAACACTAAATGTACTTTATTTGTTGATCAAACAGTCATTAACAGATTTATTGGATCTTTTGATAGTAAAGCTAAAGCAGGAGATCGTCCA